>NC_061510.1:394074405-394114241 GCF_022539505.1 Lolium rigidum | reverse complement strand
TCCAACCATGAAGGTGGTAGATCTCTCTTGCTTCGGACAAGACGGACATGCATAGCAACTCACATGATATCCAACAAAGAATAGTTGATGGCGTCCCCGTAAACATGGTTATCGCTCAACAAGCAACTTAATAAGAGATAAAGTGCATAAGTACATATTCAATACCACAATAGTTTTTAAGCTATTTGTCCCATGAGCTATATATTGCAAAGGTGAATGATGGAATTTTAAAGGTAGCACTCAAGCAATTTACTTTGGAATGGCGGATAAATACCATGTAGTAGGTAGGTATGGTGGACACAAATGGCATAGTGGTTGGCTCAAGGATTTTGGATGCATGAGAAGTATTCCCTCTCGATACAAGGTTTAGGCTAGCAAGGTTATTTGAAACAAACACAAGGATGAACGGTACAGCAAAACTCACATAAAAGACATATGGTAAACATTATAAGACTCCATACCGTCTTCCTTGTTGTTCAAAACTCAATACTAGATGTTATCTAGACTCTAGAGAAACCAAATATGCAAACCAAATTAGCAAGCTCTAAGTATTTCTTCATTAATGGGTGCAAAGTATATGATGCAAGAGCTTAAACATGAGCACAACAATTGCCAAGTATCAAATTATCCAAGACATTTTAGAGTTACTACATGTAGCATTTTCCAATTCCAACCAAATAACAATTTAACGAAGAAGAAACTTCGCCATGAATACTATGAGTAGAGCCTAAGGACATATTTGTCCATATGCTACAGCGGAGCGCGTCTCTCTCCCATAAAGTGAATGCTAGGATCCATTTTATTCAAACAAAACAAAAAACAAAAACAAACCGACGCTCCAAGCAAAGTGCATAAGATGTGACGGAATAAAAATATAGTTTCAGGGGAGGAACCTGATAATGTTGTCGATGAAGAAGGAGATGCCTTGGGCATCCCCAAGCTTAGACGCTTGAGTCTTCTTAGAATATGCAGGGGTGAACCACCGGGCATCCCCAAGCTTAGAGCTTTCACTCTCCTTGATCATATTGCATCATACTCCTCTCTTGATCCTTGAAAACTTCCTCCACACCAAACTCGAAACAACTCATTAGAGGGTTAGTGCATAATAAAAATTCACATGTTCAGAGGTGACACAATCATTCTTAACACTTCTGGACATTGCATAAAGCTACTGGACATTAGTGGATCAAAGAAATTCATCCAACATAGCAAAAGAGGCAATGCGAAATAAAAGACAGAATCTGTCAAAACAGAACAGTCCGTAAAGATGGATTTTATTAGGCCACCAGACTTGCTCAAACGAAAATGCTCAAATTGAATGAAAGTTGCGTACATATCTGAGGATCATGCTCGTAAATTGGCTTAATTTTCTGAGCTACCTACAGGGAGGTAGACCCAGATTCGTGACAGCAAAGAAATCTGGAACTGCGCAGTAATCCAAATCTAGTACTTACTTTACTATCAAAGACTTTACTTGGCACAACAAAACATAAAACTAAGATAAGGAGAGGTTGCTACAGTAGTAAACAACTTCCAAGACTCAAATATAAAACAAAATACTGTAGCAAAATAACACATGGGTTATCTCCCAAGAAGTTCTTTCTTTATAGCCATTAAGATGGGCTCAGCAGTTTTAATGATGCACTCGCAAAAGATAGTATGTGAAGCAAAAGAGAGCATCAAGAGGCAAATTCATAACATATTTAAGTCTAACATGCTTCCTATGCATAGGAATCTTGTAAATAAACAAGTTCATGAAGAGCAAAGTAACAAGCATAGGAAGATAAAACAAGTATAGCTTCAAAAATTTCAGCACATAGAGAGGTGTTTTAGTAACATGAAAATTTCTACAACCATATTTTCCTCTCTCATAATAACTTTCAGTAGCATCATGAGCAAACTCAACAATATAACTATCACATAAAGCATTCTTATCATGAGTCTCATGCATAAAATTATTACTCTCCACATATGCATAATCAATTTTATTAGTAATAGCGGGAGCAAATTCAACAAAGTAGCTATCATTATTATTCTCATCAAGTGTAGGAGGCATAGTATAATCACAACAAAATTTACTCTCCATAGTAGGTGGCACCAAAAGACCACTATCATTATCATCATAAATAGGAGGCAAAGTATCATCAAAGAAAATTTTCTCCTCAATGCTTGGGGGACTAAAAGTATCATGAAAACCAGCTTCCCCAAGCTTAGAACTTTCTATATCATTATCAACAATGGTGTTCAAAGCGTTCATACTAATATTACTACCAGGCATGCAAATAAGATTTCATAGGTTTTTTAATTTTCGCATCAAACAATCCATGTTTTAAATCGAGAAACAGAATAAGAAGCTCATTGTTGTCCATTATGCCAAACTAGTGTAAACAAGAAACAAAAAGATGCAATTGCAGGATCTAAAGGAAATAGCTTCGAGCACACACACAACGGCGCCGGAAAAATACTTTACCCGGGACCGTAGTATGAGTGCCTTTTTACCTTTCCTCCCCGGCAACGGCGCCGTAAAATAGCTTGATGTCTACGTTCCCCCTCCTTTCCCGTAGACAGTGTTGGGCCCCCAAGAGCGAGAGGTTTGTAGAACAGCAGCAAGTTTTCCCTTAAGTGGATCACCCAAGGTTTATCGAACTCAGGGAGGAAGAGGTCAAAGATATCCCTCTCATGCAACCCTGCAACCACAAAGCAAGAAGTCTCTCGTGTCCCCAACACACCTAATAGGTGCACTAGTTCGGCGAAGAGATAGTGAAATACAGGTGGTATGAATAAATATGAGCAGTAGTAACGGCGTGTAGTTGATGGTGGTAATATGGTAGCAAGTAGTAACGCAGCAGTAGTAACGCAATGAAACAAGTAAACAAGCAGACGATAGCGATATTTAGGAACAAGGCCTAGGGATTACACTTTCACTAGTGGACACTCTCAACATTGATCACATAACAGAATAGATAAATGCATACTCTACACTTTTGTTGGATGATGAACACATTGCGTAGGATTACACGAACCCTCAATGCCGGAGTTAACAAGCTCCACAATAATGCTCATGTTTTAGTAACCTTTAGTGTAAGATAGATCAACGAGACTAAACCAAGTACTAGCATAGCATGCACACCGTAACCTTCATGCATATGTAGGAGGAATAGATCACATCAATATTATCATAGCAATAGTTAACTTCGCAATCTACAAGAGATCATGATCATAGCATAAACCAAGTACTAACACGGTGCACACACTGTCGCCTTTACACACGTGCAGGAGGAATAGAACTACTTTAATAACTTTGCTAGAGTAGCACATAGATAGTAGTGATACAAACTCATATGAATCTCAATCATGTAAAGCAGCTCATGAGATTATTGTATTGAGGTACATGGGAGAGAGATGAACCACATAGCTACCGGTACAGCCCCGAGCCTCGATGGAGAACTACTCCCTCCTCATGGGAGCAGCAGCGGTGATGAAGATGGCGGTGGAGATGGCAGCGGTGTCGATGGAGAAGCCTTCCGGGGGCACTTCCCCACTCCGGCAGGGTGCCGGAACAGAGACTCCTGTCCCCCAGATCTTGGCTTCGCGATGGCGGCGGCTCTGGAAGGTTTTCCGTCTCGTGGTTTTTCGCATCAGGGGTTTCGCGACGGAGGCTTTAAGTAGGCGGAAGGGCAGGTCAAGAGGCGTCACGAGGGGCCCACACTATAGGTCGGCGCGGCCAGGGCCTGGGCCGCGCCGCCCTATAGTTTGGCCACCTCGTGGCCCCACTTCGTGTGTTCTTCGGTCTTCTGGAAGCTCCGTGGAAAAATAGGGCCCTGGGTTTTCGTTTCGTCCAATTCCGAGAATATTTCGTTACTAGGATTTCTGAAACCAAAAACAGCGTAAAACAGGAACTGGCACTTCGGCATCTTGTTAATAAGTTAGTTCCAGAAAATGCACGAATATGACATAAAGTGTGCATAAAACATGTAGGTATCATCAATAATATGGCATAGAACATAAGAAATTATCGATACGTCGGAGACGTATCAAGGACCACTCGACATACTCGGGGATGTTCGCCATGATGCTTTCTGCCAGGTTAATCTCTCGGGTGAGCTTCTTCATGTCTCTTCTCGAGACACCTGTCCTATGGATCATGCTCATCTGCCCACGTGGTGGTGGAAACGCCTCGTTGGGTTGATGAGGTTGAGCCTGCTGGACTTGATGCTGCGGTGGAGGTGGGGGTGGTGGTGGTAACGGTTGCTGGCCTGCCTGCTGGATGAGTTTGTGCATGTCAATGAACTGCCGACAGTCCCTGAGCAGGTGACTCGATTTCGTTTTGCCGTCCTTAGAATCGACATACGAGTGCAACTAACAGGGGGCGTTGATCTGCTCAGCGTAGGGCAGTTCGGGAGTCCTCTGCTGCTGTGGTTTATAATTGCCACGGTTCCCAGAGTTGTTCCGATTACCGTCCTGTCGATCGTCTCTTCTATCATCATATCGATCGTCCCGCCGATCGAGTACCCTGCGGCTACCAGGTTGTTGTCATCATAGTTGCGGTTCTTCCTTCTCTTGTGACGATCCCTTCGGCCACCCGAGTCGTTCTTCGGCTGGTCATCATCTTCGTCGTCACTGCGCTGTCGTGGCCTTCGCACGTTGTCCTCACCATCAGCCCAGCTGTTGGCGATTTCCATTAACTTGGTTATGGTTTTTGGCTTTTTGCGTCCGAGTTCTTCTATGTAGCTCTCACGCTGGACGCCATCGCTGAAAGCGTCGATTGCTCTGTCGACAGATACATCTTCGGCAGCGTTTAGGAGTTTGGTGAATCTCCCGATGTATGAGCGCATCGAATCCTTCTGCTTTTGCTGGCAATTCCGTAACTCTTCAATCCCGACGGGTCTCTTGTATGTTGCTTGGAAATTGGCAACGAAGGCGTCTACTAGGTCGTCCCATGATTTAATGGAACCCTTCGGCAGCCCCCTTAGCCAGGCTCGCGCTGAATCTTTGAGGTAGAGCTGCAAGCAATGCATTGCTGCTATCTGGTTCCCCTTATGCAGAATGCCTGCAGGTAGTCGTCTATCCAAGATCTTGGCTCATGCAGCCCATCGTATTTGGCAGCGTCGGTAGGAGTGGGCTTGAACTTTTTGGGTGGCATCGCCTCGTGGATTTTGTAACTTAGACAGTCGGCTCCCCTGAGCTCGCCGTCGTACTCCTGATCCTCATCCGAAGAATCACTGTCATTATCCTTCCTAGTGGCGCGTCGTCGCCTTGCTTTGTCGATCCTGCTCTGGGTGATTTCATCCCGAGCGTCTCTCGCATGATGCTTTGAGCCACTAGCCTGCAACGTGGTCTGTTCCTTTTGCGGAACTAGATTATTTCCCAATATCGCGAGACTTTCCAGGGCACCTCGATGAGCTTGAGCCATGGATCCTTCAGGGCGCTGGTTGATGAGGTACGCAGCGAGGTTGGCTGTTGCTCCTGCAACGGTTTTTGGCCGTGGCATGCCTGCGGTGTCCGTAGTTAAAAAGGACTTGGTCAGGTTCGATGTGATTTCTCTAGCGTCATCTTCCGAAAGCCTAGATAGTCTCGACCGGTGTTTGCCTGCCCCCTGAGTATTTCGAGAGGCGCTCCCTTGCGAGCCTCTTCGTCGTTCACTGGATCGATCTGTCGCTGATAGGCGTCTCTCGAGGGTGGCTTGCTCTTTCGATAGGTGCTCCCGGTTTTTCTCTAGTATAGAGCGATAAGCATTGAGGGTTCCAACCGAGGTTCCTGCGGGGAGCGGCGTGTTGTTAAGTACTGCTGCTTTGGCTGCTGCCCACTCTTCGTCCGCGATGGTGTAGTCGCTGTTGTGGTTGCTGGCGCTGTTTTCAAAACTTGCTCGTCTGCTAGAACGAGGAGTATGATCTCCGTCTCCTCTGTGCCTTGTGTTTCCCGTGTTATTGGCGACATAAACCTGATGGTGTGCCGTTCTTCGGGTGGTTCCTTGGACGATGTTGTCGATAATGTCCTCTCCCGATGAATACTGGGCATTGCAGATGAACGGCGTGTCACTCGATCCTAGCCCGTGCCTGGTGTCGCAATTCAAGCAGTAGTACGAAGTTAACTCCGAAGATGTGGGATCGTCGGATCCTACCGACATGGAAGATGCCGAACGGGGAGTCGAGGGCGCGGGTGAACTCGTCGAGCCTGTCAGACCAGCCGAAAGGTCGAGTGACGATGACGCGCTCAGACTCGTCGATCCGGAAGCGGGCGATTCCAGCAGCCGAAGGATTCTTTCCGCGTTGACGTTGTAGTGGACGCTGCAGAAGGTCATATCCATGTTTCCTTGTAGATCTGAGAAGGTTGAGCGGGAAGAATCGCTGTGTGGGGTGAATTCGTAGGAGCCGAATCGAATCGGGCTTCCCCGGTTTGGCGATGACGGTGTCGATGAAGTTGCTGATGAAGTTGCCGGTGACATGGCTGGATCTACCGATGACCGATCTTGTGCCGACAGGGTTCCCACAGACGGCGCCAATTGTCGAGGGTGCTCCTCGGCAATGCCCTCCGATAGGGGCTTAGGGTTGATGGAATCCTGCAAGCTGACACGAGACATCGGTTCACAAACAAGCGGGGAGAGCGATTTACCCAGGTTCGGGGCCCTCGATGAGGTAAAACCCTTACGTCCCGCTCGTCTCGTTCTTGATTATGATGATAATGGGTTACAATGGGGTGCCGAATAGTTCGGCTGAGATCTCGTCGAGATGGCTAAGTGCTAAGGTGACATAACTCTACGCTTCTGTTGGCTAAGATCGCTAAGATTGATTGTGTCCCTCGACAGCCCCTCTCCTGGCCTTTATATAGGAGGCCAGGTCTCAAGAGGTCCAATCGAGTACGACTAGGTTTACATTAGATCTATCTCTAAACCTGTTATCACCAGAATTTGATCCGATCAGAGGTGGGCCGCGATTAAGATGGGCTTGAAGAATATACCTGGAAGGAATACATTGAATCGGCCTTGTATACAAAGTTTGGGCTAGTTTGCCCGTGTATCTGTAAATATAGTAGGATACGTGTCGGTTAGATAGAATTTGGCTCGTGCACGGTTGGGATTATTCCCACGTTAGAAAGTCTACGGGCTATAAATATGTATCTAGGGTTTCTGAAATAAACAACAATCACGTTCACCACAAACCAATCTAGGCGCATCGCCAACTCCCTTGTCTCGAGGGTTTCTTCCGGGTAAGCATCATGCTGCCTAGATCGCATCTTGCGATCTAGGCAGTATACGTTTATTCGCTGTTCATGCGTTGCTCGTGCTGAAGCCTTGTTGATGGCGAGCAACGTAGTTATCATAGATGTGTTAGAGTTAGGATTGTTTCATCGTATCATATGCTTTCGTCCGTGCAACCCTTAGACATCTAGCCGCCCTTACACCTATCTTAGGTGTAAGGGCGGCACCTCGCTTGATCATTATTTAGTAGATCCGATCCGTTATGATTGCTCCTTGTTCTTCAAGGATTAGTTTAATATCTCGCATAGTTAGGCCTTACAAACGGGTTGAAGGATCCAAGTGGCACGTAGGGTGTAGTTTGCTAGCCCTAGACAAGATGTTCCGGGGATCAACTTCATGTTGGTTTTTAGGCCTTGTCTAGGGTCGGTTTATGATCACCGTGCGTGGCCGCCGAGCTCAATCACGCGTAGGATGTTCCGATTATGTGGTGAAAACCCTAAATCGTCGTAGGTCGTTTTAGCTTTATATTGATCAAGCAGGACCACCATGTGATCGTACACCTCGTACGAATCATGGGTGAATCGGCTCCTTGAGCCGATTCACGAGACAACCTCGAGAGCCGATCGAGGCTCGTATTTAATGTTTACGTGTATGCCATGCAGGAAACTAAGCGAGGCAAATCCATCACCTTCCTGACCAGGTATAGGTCAGGTGGCACTCCCTTGCACCAGCATCGGACGTGCGTGCCGAAGCTTTGCGGGCCGTCGCTCGAGGGACCAGGGCCAGCCGCAGTCCTGGGAGCCTCCCGGCTCTACTCGTGTTGCCCGTCGCTGCTCGCCGGTGGGTTTCGACCGCAACACATTCCGGCACGCCCGGTGGGACCGTCTTCGACATCAACCGCATCGCCATCTACATCCGAGATGGCGGAAGGTACTCCGGCCACGTACGAAGATCCGACCGAGGAGCTCAAGAAGAAGTATGACGAGGTCAAAGCTATCCTCGAAGCCGACCTCATCGGCTCTTTCCGGAGAACCCGCTCACACGGCATCGGTGGAAAGGGTTCTCACCGAAGGCGCGCTCGATGGAGTGGACCTGTCCGCCCCGTCGAAGAACGCACCGTGTCTCTGCGTCGAGAGATTAATTTCATGGTAGCTCATTCGCCGCACCGCCATTCCGAGAGCCCGGTGAACACTTTGGAGCGTGTCGCTCTTCGGGTGATCCAGGAAATCATGAGGCATCGGCACTCTCCGTCGGGACCAGCTCTAGGGACTCACCAGGGAGAGATGCCACTCCGGTCCCGACCACCGCTGCCATTTGCGTTGGCAGCACCGTGAAGTGCCGAGTTCACCGGCATACGTCGTCTACAAGATCGGTGGTGACCCTAGTGATTACCAGTTCTTGTATGAGGCGCCTAAGGAGATCCCTCACGGATACACGTGCACATACGTGCCGCGATCGCAAGAATCGGGTACTCACGAACCGGATCGCAACTACGGGGACTTCGGGAACAGCGAGGAGGAACTTCGGGAACAGATCTTGAGAAGCGTACGTGGCTAGCTAAGTATGCCACTCCGACAAACCTCCGCAGCTCAACTCCCGCAGCTTGGCTCGGAGCTTGAGAAGCAAGCGTGGCTGGCTAAGTATGCCACTCCGGCGAATCTTCGTAGTTCGACTCCTACAGCCAGCACCGCGGATCGATCGATACAATCTTGAGAGACCAGTTCGGCATGGTGCCGAAAAGGAGGGCAATCGGCTATTCCAAGCCGTACCCCAACGAGTACGAGTTGATCCCGCTACCACCCAAATATCGGCTCCCTGAATTCTCCAAGTTTAGTGGATCGGATGGTTCCAGCTCAATCGAGCATGTGAGCCGATATTTGGCACAGCTGGGCACGATCTCAAGCATCGGATGAGCTGCGTGTGAGGTTCTTCGCACGGTCCCTCACAGGATCGGCTTTCGGGTGGTACACATCGCTGCCACCGGACTCAATCCGGACTTGGAAGCAGCTTGGAAGAGCAGCTCCACATGCGGTATCACTCGGAGGCTTCCGAGGCTGGCATTGCCGATCTAGCGAAGTACGACGAAGCGCGGAGAAACAAGTGTCGAATACATCCAGCGCTTCAGGACCGTTAGGAACCGATGCTATTCGGCTCGTGTGACCGAAAAAGAAGCGACCGAGTTGGCGGTGGTGGGTCTCGCATCACCAATCAAGGATGTGGCCTCCCAAGCGGACTACCCTTCACCGGCGCATATGGTGCGAAGGCTGTCATTATATGAGCAGCGCCACCCGGAGGTATACCAGGATAAATTCAAGCGTGCGGTGGTCCCGGCTGAGGCAGATGAAGATGAAGGCTCGCGGGAGATCAAGAGGTAGCAGTGGCTGAATGGACTCGGGGGCAAGCCCCGTGTCCCGCAAGTGGGTTAAGCCACAAGGTCCTCCAAGAGGGTTTGACTTCGATGTGACCAAGGCTGAGCAAATTTTCGACCTCTTACTTAAGGAGAACCACCTAAAGGTACCCGAAGGCCACAAGATCCCCACGGCTCAGGAGCTGAACGGAAAGCCATACTGCAAGTGGCATAACACGTTCACCCATGCCACCAACGACTGCAGGGTGTGGCGTCAGCAGATCCAAATGGCGATAAAACAAGGGCGTCTAATTTTCAGCCAGTACGCCATGAAAGTCGACACACACCCCTTCCCCGCCGTTAACATGGTGGAGTGCACTTACCCTGGGAGGTGCCAACCAAGATTCTCGTTCAACATCAACATGGTAGGACCTGGGCACCACCCTGGTAAGGACAGGGACGAGGGCAGCTGCTCTCATAACGAGGACAAGGGGGAAGTCGTTTCACGCGATCGGCTCCGGCACGATGGCAAGCGCTGCATCACGGAGGGAGAAGTGAAGAATGTGAGATATCAGCGACCTCTCTCTGATCACCTCCTCAACAAGTACGTGAGTCAATACGACCAACGCCGACGATACAACAACGATGACGAAAGAGATCGTCTGGCTAGCAGGGACGCCAGGAGACATCGTCGGCATGATCGCGACGAGGAGAGATATGAGCGCCACGCCAAGGAAAAGTCAAGAGAGCAAGACGACGTGGATAGGCACTGGGACTGTCCCTTCTTCGACACTGCTGGGATTCAGGAATGAGCCGATTGCCTACAATCGGCAACTGCCCAGAATGTAGACAGAAGAAGAAGGATGCAGCTAACGTGTCTGTGTTCAAACGTCTAGGGCCTCTTCCGCTTCGGAACAAGCACGCTGAGTCCTCTCGGGTGGAAGATCTCGAGGAACTAGAGGACGATGAAGAAGAAGAAGAAGAAGATAAGTACCACCGGCCAAGGTGGTGCCCTGATGGACTCAGCCGTTCCCAAAAGCGCAGGGTTCAGCGACTACGTGGTTTGGAGGAAGCCGAAAGGTTATACCTCCACACGTTAAGGAAGGCGCGATCTGATCTGGCCGCGAAAATTCAGCGAACTCTGGACGAAGAAGGACGGCCACAAAAGAAAGAGTGGCGCCCCAGACAAAAGAAAGCCGATGATGAGACATCGGCTGGCACAAACATGGTGTTCATCCTTCCGACGGAGTTTAGTGCTCCGAGATTAGACGAAGCACCCGTGGCACAACTTGACCGCGGCCCACGGCCGCTTATCTTTGAGAAGCCACGAGAAAGAAGCTACGTACACCCGAAGGCCCCGTACTTGCGAGGTTATATCAATGGGCAGCCTCGTCAACAAGATGCTGGTGGACACCGGAGCGGCAGTCAACATTATGCCATACTCCATGCTACGTCGGTTGGGACGCTCTAGCTCGGACCTGATCAAGACCAACGTTACACTGAGCGATTTCAACAGCCAAGCATCTGACGCACAAGATGTTCTGAACGTGGATCTGACCGTAGGAAGGAAAACCATCCCTACGACGTTCTTTATTGTCGATAGCAAGAGCACCTATGCTGTCCTGCTAGGGAGAGATTGGATCCACGCCAACTTTTGCATTCCATCCACGATGCACCAATGCTTAATACAGTGGGATGGAGATGAAGTAGAGGTCGTCCACGCAGATGACTCAGCCGAGATTTCAATGGCTGGCATGAACGTTTGGGAGACGACAGGCCAAGAGCCACTCTCGAGCATCAATTTGGACGATCGCGAGCGCATCGACGTGACGAAGGACGGGGTTAGGCTGGTCTTATCCACCGGCCTGACCGTATAGCAAGAACAAATCTATGGACGAACGTGGCGAGGCCGATCCTTGTGATCGGCCCCAAAGATCTATGGACGAACATTGCAAAACCTTCAGTTAGCGATTCAATCAACATGGAGGCCGATTCCAGCAATCGGCCAAAATTATCCTCACCATACGTTCTGCCTGTGTTCAACGTCGATCTAACGGGCAACGGGTTTACGTCGGCTGATGAGCTGGAAGAAGTCAACATTGGTCCTAACGGAGCCGACGTTCGCATACGGTGCCTTGGCTAACTACGCAGCCGATATCCGCAGCTACTCGGCAGATTCGGCTCGGGGGGCACCTAATCAGATGAACATGTGCGATACATGTGCAGTGAAATATTGGGGGCCGATAGAAAAATCGGCCAGTAAAAAAAAAATTCATGATGTACAACCGATGCACGGACATCGACTTTAGAACTAAGAAACAAAGCCGATGCACAGACATCGACTCTAGTACAAATTACACAGGATCTACCAGCTGCGTGTTCAAGACGCGGATTTCGACCAAGTCGGTCTTCGGCTCGGATTCGAGGCCTTCCACTTCCTCGAGGGAGTGAACAATGAGAGCTTCCTCGGCTTCAATGAGCTGTTTTGTTGCCCGAACCTTCTCTTCGAGGACCTCCGACCCTTTGCGCAAGGTCGCCGGCTCAGCAGAGGCTGTCGGAGGTGTCGCTTTGGCATACAAGGCAGCCTTTTGCTCATCAAGTCGTGGGCATTTTGTCCGCAATATCGGCTTTCAACGGAAGAAGAGGTGATCGGCTCCGGTGTTTCTGCTGTCGGTTTGGCCAAGTTGGCCACCTTCTCAACTGCACTCGTAGAAGTTGCTAAGGCCAGAGTGGCAGATGGCATGGGTACCTCCTCGACATCCCCACTGGAGGGGTCATCAGTTTGCAGAGGAAGAGGTTAGCCGATAAGAACGACAAGGGGTCAGCATGCAACGTGAGCCGAGGAGAGGATGGAGCTGCCCTGCCCTTTTTTGGTGGGAGTTTGGGAAACGGCAGGTTCAGGGGCTGACCTTTTCTTGGAAGCCGACGGTGGCAAGTCTGGCTGGCTCTGCATGGTGGCTGTCTCAGAATTTCCTGAGTTCGAGGCCCTTCGACCGAACCGTGTGTCCTCGCCGCCGTTCTCGCCTTAACCGAGGCTCGGGGGCAGCTGATCTGGTAGACACTCTGTTTTTGGAAGCCGATTGGAGTGTCATCGGCTGGACCTGCATCATAACCTTCTTCAAAAGCGGTGAGTTGTTGCAGAAGAAGACCACCAGAGCTGCTGAAAGGAATCTGAAAGGGGGATCCATCATCATTGACAGGCTCTGGGCCATCTTTTTGCTGCAAAGAAACAGAGCAGGGTTATAAAGCATCACTGGAAACTATCGCGAGGAGATTTGCGAGCAAGTGGCACCTCGTTCGCGAAGTATCAGCTTCAGCGTCAAGTTGTTTCAGCAATGGTCCTAGGGCTCTCCTGAAGGCATGGGTCTTCCACATTATCCACCAGATCTCAAAGTCATCAGTCGAAGAGATGGAGGATAGATTGTGAGTGACCGATGCGTTGCCATCGGCTCATTGAGCATTGACCAAGTTGACAATCGCTCCTTAGTCGAAGAGATGAGGGATAGATTGTGAGGGACCGATGCGTTGCCATCGGCTCATTGAGCATTGACTAAGTTGACAATCGGCAAAGTCAGTATGAGGGAAAATCGGCTAAATTAGCATAAAGGAAATCGGCAAAATCAAATTGAAGGAAATTCTTCATTGATAACGGGATTCCTTACATAAAGAGCTGATTGCTCTCAAAAGGAAGTACCAGGGGATACATTGCCCCATCTACTACTACTGGTCCTATGCTAAGGGTCCTATCTATGGGCCGTAGCTGCCCTCGTCGTCGC
The DNA here is from genome assembly GCF_022539505.1 of Lolium rigidum. Lineage (NCBI taxonomy): Eukaryota > Viridiplantae > Streptophyta > Magnoliopsida > Poales > Poaceae > Lolium > Lolium rigidum. The sequence continues at coordinate 394,100,920 of NC_061510.1, read as the reverse complement.
CGTCGTCGCCGCCGCTGCCGGCGCTACTCCCGGCCGGCTCGTCGTCGCCGCCGCCGCGGCCACCGGCAGGGCCCTCGTTGTCCTCGTCCTCCTCGTCGGCGTCGTCGTCGCTGTCGAAGTCGCTGAGGTTTCCCGGCCAGGGGCAGAAGCGCTTGGCCGGCGGTTCATCGGAGGAGGTGTCGTCCTCCTCCTCTTCCTCCTCCTCCTCCTCCTCGAAGGAGGTGAAGTCGTCCCAGGAGAAGCGATCGTCATCGCTCTCCTCCTCCGTTTCCCCGTCGGCAAGGAAGCGGAGGTCACTTTCCCCGTCGGTCGAGGACTTGTCGTCCTCAGACCGCACGGAGAAGTCGTGATCGGACTCGTCCCCGTCTTCTATGGCGCGGCGAATGTAGGCCTCGTGGGCCTCCTCCGGGTCCCACTCCGGCGTCGGCTCGCGGGAGGGGGAGGACGGGGTGGAAAGACCCGACGAGGCAGAGGAGGAAGAAGACATGGTGGCAGAGGAGGGCTTTTGGAGTGCTAATGCGAAGGGGATGAAGAAGTGAACTGCAGGATGCGGTTAAAATAGAGGCGATATAGTGGAGATTCAATGCCACAGCAGTTTCCGAGGAAGTGGTGCCCAAAGAAAAAAAAAATTGCCAGGTCACGCGGAGAAGTTGAGGAGGCAAGGCATCATGATGATGGATACTGCGACGGTTCTGCTCTGCCACGACATGACCCGACGAAGAAAAAGCAGGGTGATTTTGAAATTGTCATTTCCAAAACCAGGGGGGCATGTGTTATCACCAGAATTTGACCGGATCAGAGGTGGGCCGCGATTAAGATGGGCTTGAAGAATATACCTGGAAGGAATACATTGAATCGGCCTTGTATACAAAGTTTGGGCTAGTTTGCCCGTGTATCTGTAAATATAGTAGGATACGTGTCGGTTAGATAGAATTTGGCTCGTGCACGGTTGGGATTATTCCCACGTTAGAAAGTCTACGGACTATAAATATGTATCTAGGGTTTCTGAAATAAACAACAATCACGTTCACCACAAACCAATCTAGGCGCATCACCAACTCCCTTGTCTCGAGGGTTTCTTCCGGTAAGCATCATGCTGCCTAGATCGCATCTTGCGATCTAGGCAAGATACGTTTATTCGCTGTTCATGCGTTTCTCGTGCCGAAGCCTTGTTGATGGCGAGCAACGTAGTTATCATAGATGTGTTAGGGTTAGCATTGTTTTATCGTATCATATGCTTTCGTCCGTGCAACCCTTAGATGTCTAGCCGCCCTTACACCTATCTTAGGTGTAAGGGCGGCACCTCGCTTGATCATTATTTAGTAGATCCGATCCGTTATGATTGCTCCTTGTTCTTCAAGGATTAGTTTAATATCTCGCATAGTTAGGCCTTACAAACGGGTTGAAGGATCCAAGTGGCACGTAGGGTGTAGTTTGCTAGCCCTAGACAAGATGTTCCGGGGATCAACTTCATGTTGGTTTTTAGGCCTTGTCTAGGGTCGGTTTATGATCACCGTGCGTGGCCGCCAGTCTCAATCACGCGTAGGATGTTCCGATTATGTGGTGAAAACCCTAAATCGTCGTAGGTCGTTTTAGCTTTATATTGATCAAGCAGGACCACCATGTGATCGTACACCTCGTACGAATCATGGGTGAATCGGCTCCTTGAGCCGATTCACAGGACAACCTGAGAGCCGATCGAGGCTCGTATTTAATGTTTACGTGTATGCCATGCAGGAAACTAAGCGAGGCAAATCCATCACCTTCCTGACCAGGTATAGGTCAGGTGGCACGCCCTGCACCAGCATCGGACGTGCGTGCCGAAGCTTTGCGGGCCGTCGCTCGAGGGACCAGGGCCAGCCGCAGTCCTGGGAGCCTCCCGGCTCTACTGTGTTGCCCGTCGCTGCTCGCCGGTGGGTTTCTGACCGCAACAAAACCTTCCTTGTTCGGCTCCTTCCGTGTCTTGTACTTCAAGGAATCTTCCGTTGCACCGTCCTAGTAGCCCATCTTGCCGTCGAGTGCCTTCATGGGCCTCTAGCTAGACCGTATAGGGTGGAGCAACATCGGTTACCCGAAGGGTAGTGCCCACGTCAAACATTACCACCTTTCCCCTAAGATTTCTTTGCAGCAATATCAACAAGATGAACATCCAAATAACAATTTTCCAACGGTGGCAATTGATACGCGTAAAGCAAACGTCCGTTGGGAACCCCAAGTGGAAGGTATGATGCGTATAGAAGCAAGTTTCCCTCAGTAAGAAACCAAGGTTTATCGAACCAGTAGGAGTCAAGGATCACGTGAAGGTCGTTGGTGACGGAGTGTAGTGCGGTGCAACATCAGGGATTCCGGCGCCAACGTGGAACCTGCACAACACAATCAAAGTAATTTGCCCCAGCGTAACAGTGAGGTTGTCAATCTCATCGGCTTGCTGCAAACAAAGGATTAGATGTATAGTGTGGCTGATGATGTTTGTTTGCGAAGAACAGTAAAGAACAATTGCAGTAGATTGTATTTCAGATGTAAAGAATGGACCGGGGTCCACAGTTCACTAGTGGTGTCTCTCCCATAAGATAAATAGCATGTTGGGTGAAGAAATTACAGTTGGGCAATTGACAAATAAAGAAGGCATAACAATGCACATACATATATCATGATGAGTACTATAAGATTTAATCAGGGCATTACGACGAAGTACATAGACCGCTATCCAGCATGCATCTATTCCTAAATAGTCCACTTTCAGGTTATCATCCGAACCCCTTCCGGAATTAAGTTGCAAGCAACAGACAATTGCATTAAGTATGGTGCGTAATGTAATCAACACAAATATCCTTAGACAAAGCATCGATGTTTTATCCCTAGTGGCAACAAGCACATCCACAACCTTAGAACTTTCCGTCACTCGTCCCGGATTCAATGGAGGCATGAACCCACTATCGAGCATAAATACTCCCTCTTGGAGTTACAAGTATCAGCTTGGCCAGAGCCTCTACTAGCAACGAAGAGCATGCAAGAACATAAACAACATATATGATAGATTGATAATCAACTTGACATAGTATTCAATATTCATCGGATCCCAACAAACACAACATGTAGCATTACAAATAGATGATCTTGATCATGATAGGCAGCTCACAAGATCTAACATGATAGCACAATGAGGAGAAGACAACCATCTAGCTACTGCTATGGACCCATAGTCCAGGGGTGAACTACTCACACATCGATCCGAAGGCGATCATGGCGATGAAGAGCCCTCCGGGAGATGATTCCCCTCTCCGGCAGGGTGCCGGAGGCGATCTCCTGAATCCCCCGAGATGGGATTGGCGGCGGCGGCGTCTCTGGAAGGTTTTCCGTATCGTGGCTCTCAGTACAGAGGGTTTCGCGACGAAGGCTTTAAGTAGGCGGAAGGGCGGAGTCGGAGGAGTCACGGGGGGCCCACACGCTAGGGCCGCGCGGGCCCCCCTTAGGGCGCGCCGCCCTAGTGTGGCGGCGCCCCGTGGCCCCACTTCGTTTCTCCCTCGGTCTTCTGGAAGCTTCGTGGAAAAATAAGCCCCTGGGCGTTGATTTCGTCCAATTCGAGAATATTTCCTTTGTAGGATTTCTGAAACCAAAAACAGCGAGAAAACAAGAATCGGCTCTTTGGCATCTCGTCAATAGGTTAGTGCCGGAAAATGCATAATAATTACATATAATGTGTATAAAACATGTGAGTATCATCATAAAAGTAGCATGGAACATAAGAAATTATAGATACGTTTGAGACGTATCAGCAATTCAAGCATATCGTAGATTTTTCTAGGCATAACAGAAATACTTGCACCAAGATCACACAAAGCATTGCAATAAAAACCATCTATTTTCATCTTAATAATGGGGTCCCAGCTATCTTCTAACTTTTTAGGAATAGAAGTTTCGAGTTTTAATTTCTCCTCTCATTTGCATAAGAGAATTTGTCATGTGGTTTGTAAAAGCCATATTTATAGCACTAGTATTAGGACTTCTAGCAAGATTTTGTAGGAAGTTAATTACTTCAGAGATATTGCAATCATCAAAATCAAACTCATTTTTATCAAAGGTGAAAGGAATCTTGTCTCCTACACTCCGAAAAATTTCAGCACACTTATCAAGAGTAGTTTCAGTGGTTTTAGACAATTTTGTAGAAGGAGCGGGGACTTTTCCTACACCATTTATTTTTTTATTATTAGTAGGAGAGTCTCTATCATTTGAAACTTCATTACTACTGGTGGTGGTGATGGTATAAACTTTAGTCGAATTATTATTTCTAGCAATTTCATCTTCTCTTTCCTGCCTAGCATGCAATTCCGGCAACATCCTAACAATTTCATCAATTCTAACTTGAATGGCATTTAAAGTTTTACTTTCGTTAACATCATGAAGCAGCAATTTTAGTTTAAGAAAATCAACATCATGAACAAGGCTATCAACTTTAGAAGCAAGAATATCAATTTTGCCAAGCTTTTCCTCAATAGTTTTATTGAAAGCAATTTTTTTACTAATAAATTCCTTTGGCATGACTTCAAGATCAGAGGGTGCACTTTTATTATTGCTGTAGCAATTACCATAAGAGTTGCCATAGCATTACCATTATTAGAACGATATGGCCTATAATTGTTGCTACCAAAATTATTCCTATAAGCATCATTGTTAAAATTGTTATTTTTAATGAAATTCACATCAACATGTTCTTCTTGAGCAACCAAAGAAGCTAACAGAATATTATGTGGATCAACATGTGCTTTACCATTAACAAGCATAGCCATAATAGTATCAATTTTATCACTCAAGGAGGAGGATTCTTCGACAAAATTTACCTTCTTACCTTGTGGAGCTCTCTCGGTGTGCCATTCAGAATAATTTATCATCAAGTAATTTAGTTGGAGCCCCCAAAGTAATGGACATAAAGGTACCTCCAGCAGCTGAATCAAAGAGATTTCTTGAAGAAAATTTTAGTCCTGCATAAAAAGTTGGGATGATCATCCAAGTAGTCAGTCCATGAGTGGGACAATTCTTTACCAAATATTTCATTCTTTCCCAAGCTTGAGCAACATGTTCATTATCAAATTGTCTAAATTTCATTATGTCTCTTCTCAAAGATATAATCTTAGCAGGAGGATAATATTTTCCAATAAAAACATCTTTGCATTTAACCCAAGAATCAATATTATTTCTAGGCAAAGATAGCAACCAATCTTTAGCTCTACCTCTCAAAGAGAAATAAAACAATTTCAGTTTTATAATGTCACCATCTATATCTTTATATTTTTGCATCTCACAGAGTTCAACAAAATTATTAAGGTGAGAAGCGGCATCTTCAGTACTAACACCAGAAAATTGCTCTTTTATGACAAGATTTAATAAAGCAGGTTTAATTTCATAGAGGACTGTTTCGGGAGCAGGTGGAGAAATAGGTGTACAAATAAAATAATTGTTGTTGGTGCTAGTAAAGTCACACAACTTAGTATTTTCAGCGGAACCCATTTTAGCAAAATTAAAACTAAGCAACAAAAATAACAGCTATAATAAAAACTAATTTTTTGTGCTTTTGATATAAAGACAACTGTAAAAGTAAACTATTTTTTGTGTTTTTGATATACTTAAAGCAAACAAAACAAAATAAAGTAAACTAAGAAAACTATAACAAAGTAAAAAGATTGGAGATGAGAGACTCCCCTTCCAGAAATCCTCTTTCTCCTCGGCAACGGCGCCAGAAAACAGCTTGATGGTGTGTGCTCGTCGTACGCAGACACGCTGTTGGGGAACCCCAAGAGGAAGATGTGATGAGCACAGCAGCAAGTTTTTCCTCAGTACGAAACCAAGGTTTAATCGACCAGTAGGAGAAAGGCGTGACTTCTGAAGGTGTTGCTGGCTGACTAGTGGCAGGGCGCACTACCGGCGTCAGCAACAACGTGGAACCTCCACACAACACAACCAAAATACTTTGCTCCAACTTACAGTGAGGTTGTCAATCTCACCGGTTTAATGAACACAAAGGATTAGACGTATCGAATGGAAGGAGATGTTTGCAGAAAGTAAACAGAACGGGATTGCAGTTGAATTTATCAGTAAAGGAAATAGGATCGGGATCCACAGTTCACTAGAGGTGTATCTCCATAAAGAAAATAGCATGTTGGGTGAACAAATTACAGCTGGGCAATTGACAGAATATCGGCCATACATGACAAGATGATTACTATGAGATTTGGTATTCGGCATTACAACATAGTACATAGACCGTAATCCAACTGCATCTATGACTAATAATCCACCTTCAGGTTAGCGTCCGCACTTCTTCCAGTATAAAGTTGCAAGCAACAGACTATCGCATTAAGCAATGTGTGTAAACTAAATAATAGAATTGCCCTCGGATAAAATATTATTGTTTTCTCCCTAGTAGCAACAACACATTTACAATCTTAAAAGTTATAAAGTCACTCTCCTAGAAAATAGAGACATGAACCTACTATCGAGCATAAATAGCCCCTCTTGGAGTCACAAGTATCTACTTGGCCAGAGTTTCTACTAGCAACGAAGAGCATGCAAGATCACAAATAACATATGACATGAACATATAATCAATGTTAACATAGTATTCAATATTCATCGGATCCCAGCAAACCAAACATATAGAATTACATAAAGATGGTCTTGATCATGTAGGGCAGCTCACAAGATCGATACATGAAGCACAAAGTGGAGAAGACAACCATCTAGCTACTGCTATGGACCCATAGTTCAGGGATGAACTACTCACGCATCACTTCGGAGGTGGGCATGGTGATGTCGATGCCTCCGGTGATGATTTCCCCCTCCGGTAGGGTGCCGGGAAGAGCTTCAGAACCCCCCGAGATGGGTTCGACGATGGCGGCTGCGATGGAACTTTTCGTGGATGGAGGCTCGGGTACCCAGGGTTTTCCCGAGAAGATGTATAAATAGGCGAAGGATTTAGGTCGGTGGGGCGCCTGGTGGGACCCAAACCTACCCTAGGCGCGGGCCAGGTCCGGGGCGCGCCTAGGGGTGGTCTGGCCGACCTGCTGCGCCTCTTCGACCCCCCTTCGGAATTCATCTTCGCTTCGTTTAGAAATTGACTTCGGTTTTTATTTAGTCTAATTCCGAAAATATTTCCTGTAGAACTTTTCTGAAATACAAAAATAGCAGAAAACAGAGAACTGACATTGTGGTATCTTATTAATAGTTTAGTGCCGGAAATCATGTAAAAGTGCAACGAAGTATGAGCAAAACATATATGAATTGGTGTAAAACAAGCATGGAGCATCAAAAATTATAGATACGTTTGAAACTTATCACCCCACAGCCAGACAAAATCCTCGAAGACCACAACATACCCACAAGCTTCTCGACGTCGCCTTCGAGATGGGGTTGAAGCCGGGGAAACATTATTGCACGAGGCGCCGCCGCCACCACCCAAGCGCCGCCCTGATACGTCTCCGACGTATCGATAATTTCTTATGTTCTATGCCATATTATTGATGATACCTACATGTTTTATGCACACTTTATGTCATATTCGTGCATTTTCTGGAACTAACCTATTAACAAGATGCCGAAGTGCCGGTTCCTATTTTCTGCTGTTTTTGGTTTCGAAATCCTAGTAACGAAATATTCTCGGAATTGGACGAAACGAAGACCCGGGGGCCTATTTTGCCACGAACCTTCCGGAAGACCGAAGAGCATACGAAGTGGGGCCACGAGGTGGCGACACCACATGGCGGCGCGGCCAAAGGGGGCCCGCGCCGCCCGTGGTGTGGGCCCCTCGTCAGGCCCCCGACTCGCCCTTCCGCCTACTTAAAGCCTCCGTCGCGAAACCCCCGATGCGAAAAACCACGATACGGAAAACCTTACCGAGACGCCGCCGCCGCCGATCCCATCTCGGGGGATTCCGGAGATCTCCTCCGGCACCCCGCCGGAGAGGGGATTCATCTCCCGGAGGACTCTACACCGCCATGGTCGCCTCCGGAGTGATGAGTGAGTAGTTCACCCCTGGACTATGGGTCCATAGCAGTAGCTAGATGGTTGTCTTCTCCTCATTGTGCTTCATTGTTGGATCTTGTGAGCTGCGTAACATGATCAAGATCATCTATCTGTAATACTCTATGTTGTGTTTGTCGGGATCCGATGGATAGAGAATACCATGTTATGTTAATTATCAAGTTATTACATATGTGTTGTTTATGATCTTGCATGCTCTCTGTTACTAGTAGAGGCTCTGGCCAAGTTTTTGCTTTTAACTCCAAGAGGGAGTATTTATGCTCGATAGTGGGTTCATGCCTGCATTAACACCTGGGACAATGATGAGAAAGTTCTAAGGTTGTGCTGTGTCTGTTGCCACTAGGGATAAAACATTGGCGCTATGTCCGAGGATGTAGTTGTTGATTACATTACGCACCATACTTAATGCAATTGTCTCGTTGCTTTGCAACTTAATACTGGAAGGGGTTCGGACGATAACCTGAAGGTGGACTTTTTAGGCATAGATGCAGTTGGATGGCGGTCTATGTACTTTGTCGTCATGCCCAATTAAATCTCACTATACTTATCATGCCATGTATGTGTATTGTTATGCCCTCTCTATTTTTCAATTGCCCGACTGTAATTTGTTCACCCAACATGCTTTTATCTTATGGGAGAGACACCTCTAGTGAACTGTGGACCCCGGTCCAATCTTTTAATACTGAAATACAAATCTGCTGCAATACTTGTTTTACTGCTTTCTCTGCAAACAATCATCTTCCACACAATACGGTTAACCCTTTGTTACAGCAAGCCGGTGAGATTGACAACCTCACTGTTTCGTTGGGGCAAAGTACTTTGGTTGTGTTGTGCAGGTTCCACGTTGGCGCCGGAATCTCTGGTGTTGCGCCGCACTATATCCCACCGCCATCAACCTTCAACGTGCTTCTTGACTCCTACTGGTTCGATTAAACCTTGGTTTCTTACTGAGGGGAACTTGCCGCTGTGCGCATCACACCTTCCTCTTGGGGTTCCCAACGGACGTGTCAACTACACGCATCAAGCAAATTTCTGGCGCCGTTGCCGGGGAGATCAAGACACGCTGCAAGGGGAGTCTCCACTTCCCAATCTCTTTACTTTGTTTTTGTCTTGCTTTATTTTATTTACTACTTTGTTTGCTGCACTTATATCAAAACACAAAAAAATTAGTTGCTAGTTTTACTTTATTTACTGTCTTGTTTGCTATATCAAAAACACACAAAAAATTAGTTTACTTGCATTTAGTTTACTTTTGTTATCATGTCTAGCTCTGTACCGGCTACTTCTTCACCTGAGGAATTAGTTTTTACTTTTAAACAAGGGGATGAGGAAAGTTTTAAAGATGCTTGGTCTAGGATTTTTACTTCTTATCGTAAAACTGAACCTCAAATGACTCTAAGTTTGCTCCTTAGTAATTTTTATTTTGGTCTTATGATTCGCTATAGATATGCCTTGGATGCTCTAGTGGGAGGAGATTTCCTCCATTGTAATGGGGATCAAGCTTTTAATGCCATAAAGAAGTTGGTTGCATCACATGATTCATCTAATAATTTTGATTCAGCCCTTATTAGCATTCATAATAGATTAAAGGGATTTCTATTTTCGTGCCCTCCGGTCCTTAGTTGTACTCAGTTTTCCCCAGCTCCTTAGTTTTTCCTTAGTTTTCCCCAAGCCCTTGTTTGAAACCCGCAGAAGCAGCTCAGACGGCAGGATTCCCGTTTAGTTGACCGTTCTGTCACGTGTGGGGCCGCGTCTTGTGGGGCCGAGTCGTGTGGGCCCGCGTCGCGTGGGGCTGGTAGAAAGGGACCGCGTGGGACAGACGAGAAGCGTTTGGTTGCACGTGAGCAGGAGCTGGGTTCTCGTCTCTCTCGGCCCCAAATTGGCATCCCTATTAAGTGCACCTTTTTCCCCTTTTTCTCTCTCGTCCTTTTCACCAAATTAGTATAAAATCTAGAGAAGCTTGCATTTCTGACTTTCTTCAATTATTTGTGCCTTTTGGCCCTCGTTGTTTGCCCAATATGGCAGCAAATCTAGTACTCCCTCTGGTTCATATGTACGTAGTTAAATCTAGAAGCAAATCTCCAGGATAATGTACGATAAATTCACAGTCATAGTAAATCAAGAAAACTAAGTACGGCCAACAAAATATAGTAGACTAGGGATAGATAATCCCTAGATAATATGGATAGATAATAGGCTGCATACACGAGCAGCCAACATAGTAACAGGTTCTTCACAAGCACCATCATACTAACATAACAACAAGGGATCCCTAGCTAACAACAAAGGGATCCCAACAACAAACTAGGAGGCAAGCAGCAGCAGCAAAGACACGTCCAGGACTCCGCCTACCCCATCCGGCTCTCCCTCCACTTGTTGCTCTTGCTCCCCTTGGGAGCCTTGGGCTTGAGCGGAGGCATGCGCCCGGCGGAGATCTCCACCCGCCGCAAGCTGCGGAGGTGCATGCCGAGCGCCCCGTGCTTGGCGCGGAAGGAGTGGACGTTCACCGTCGTGCCGACCTTGGGGAAGGTGTTGCCGATGTTCTCAGCATGCGTGACGAGGCAGTTGAAGTCCGTGGCGCCGAGTCTCCCGGTGCGAAGGGGCACCTGTACACCTCCTTGGCGAAGTAGGAGATGTATCGGCCGACCTGCAGCCTCCGCGGCACTCGGCGAGTCTTGACGTCCTCCTCGCTCTTCGTTGCTGCCGACGTCGCTGCCGTACATCTGATCCATATCAAACAGAAACTAGTGAATGAGTTGCAACGATGACTAACGTACATGATAACAAAGTTAAGAAAAACAGAGTCAGCCTCGGTTAGAGTGGACATGATTATATATCTACAGGGAAGGGGTAAGCGAACTAAAGCTCATGCACAACAGATTTGTACACAGCAATGGTTCGCTGAACCCTCCCCGTAAAAATTTGTGCCCAACCATTCATCATAGGCAAAGAAACAGATTCTAGATCCGAACTAGATCTGAACTTGAACACATTCGAGATTATTTGCAAAATTAAACGGTTGATATCTTTTGATTAGTGCATAAAATAACTGATTGAGATCCCATGATTACTTGCATAAATTAACTGATTGAGATCCAATATTACATGCATAAATTAACCGAACAGCCGAACCCCAAATCAAGAAGTGATCAAAACAAAATGGAATAAAATCGGCGCAGATATTAGCCCAATACTCATCCATCTACAGATCCATCTACACCAGCAAAAATAGGGTTCAAAAAGGAATGGGGAACAAAAAAGGAAGCAAACCGTAGTTACCTCGTTCCATGGGTCCTCCAGGGAGGTGTCGTAGGGGTTCGGGGGCGGGACGTACGGCACGGGGTCGTAGGGGTCCCATCCCGCCGGGATCCGACCGCCACCGGCGGCAGCAGCCTCCGATGCACCGGCGGCGGCGGCGGCGGCGGCGTCGTCCGTCGAGGGGACGGGGCCGAAGATGGAGGCGTCGCGCTTCGAGCCAACCTCGACGATGGGATTGGCATTCTCCTTGTCCATCTCTCCGGCGGAGGAAGAGGAAGAGGAAGAGGGAGAGGGAGAGGGTTTTTGCTTTGGAGAAGATGATGGGACGTGGGAGAGAGTTGGCGATGCGTGAGCGAGTGAGAGTGACAGAGACAGTGGGAGGAGGCGTCTATAAAGGCGAGGGGTGGTTAATGCGACCCGCGTCCTACGCGTGCACGGGTGCACGTCTGCACGTCTTGGACTTCTGCAACGCGACACGCGTCCACGATTGCACGTCTCGACTTCTCCACCGCGACCCGCGTCTACGCGTCAACAATTGCACGTGTCCTCGAGTCTAACCCCGGAAATTTAGATATACTCAGGTATACCCTCGAGTCTTATACTAGCATTTTTTGTGTGCTCAATTTTCCCCTCGAGTGCTAATACTGGCTAGTGCAATATACTCAGTTTTACCCTCAAGTGGCTGGTCAACAGAGAGTCAACAAATGGGATTAACTAGTTAAATGAGTCATTTAATGTGCAAAAAAATCCTAAAAAGAGTGGCACTTACTCATGGAGTCTTTACCACAAATTGACACTTCTCAAATCATAGATAAATCATAGATAAATCAAGTTTTACCACAAATTGCCACTTCTCAAATCACCTAGTAGCTATGAAGGTGCATGGTTTTCCACAATAAGCCCTTCCCAAAACAGCTTCCCCCAAATCATACTTTGTCTAAATGAGGCCACAATTCTCACACTCGATGTATATTGGTATTGCAAATAGTTTGAGGTAGGCCAAGATGGGTTTCATTGTACAAAACACGCATTTTCCATTTTTTAAATCTCATATTTGAATCCCTTAGTCTATTTACTACTCAGGTGCCCTTGGTTTCTTGATAGTACTCAGTTTTGCCCTCTCTCTTCACAAATTCTCGCGGACGTGCATCATCGCTCTGATTGGTCTAGCCCATGTCACGCGGATCGTGCCCACCGACCGTTGATCGTATGATATAGGGAACGGGCAGGATAACCCCTCTCTCTCTCGTTGGCGGTTAATTAGCTTGCCGAAGGGCGGTTTTCTCGTATTCTTTTTCACGCGCTAAAAATTATAAACTGTTTTAGGCGTTATTTTTCACGCAAAAAATGATAAACCATCACCGATTTGTTGTTACCATTACTTTTCACGCAAAAAAAATGATAAACCATCACCGATTTGTTGTTGCCATTACTTTTCACGCAAAAAAATGATAAACCATCAACAATTTGTTGTAGCCATTACTTTTCACGCAAAAAAAATGATAAACCATCACCGATTTGTTGTTGCCATTACTTTTCACGCAAAAAATGATAAACCATCAACAATTTGTTGTAGCCATTACTTTTACGCAAAAAATGATAAACCATCAACAATTTGTTGTTGCCATTACTTTTCACGCAAAAAATATGATAAACCATCACCGATTTGTTGTTGCCATTACTTTTCACGCAAAAAATGATAAACCATCAACAATTTGTTGTAGCCATTACTTTTCACGCAAAAAATGATAAACCATCAACAATTTGTTGTAGCCATTACTTTTCACGCAAAAAAATGATAAACCATCAACAATTTGTTGTAGCCATTACTTTTCACGCAGAAAAAACCTAATTTGTTACAAAAGCTGGTTTCGAGTGAGACCTAACCAAGTTTGGCATACATGATGGCATACCTATAACAACAAGGAATATCTAAAAGGGAAAGTTTCAAAAAATTTAGGGTGAAAATGATGCCATACATGATGCTGTTTTTCGAGGTTTTGACCTGAAAATCAATTGGGTATTGTAAAGGGAAATAAAAAGTTCGAAAAATGTAAAAACGAAACAATCTATCTATCTATGTATAGAAGATCAGTTGTATGAAATTTGAGGTTATTTAGAGAAGGTAGAAAAAATCACCTTGTTAGAAAAGCTGGTTTCAGCGAGACGAAACGGCATGCGCTTAAGCAAAGTGATTTTTTCGAACATCTCCAAATGACCCCAAATTTTCCATACATTATGCCATACGTGTAACAACAAGGAACCCTATCTAAAAAGTGTCAAAAAAGTTTGCCCAACCGTATAGCTCTATCAAAAAGAACCTCACCATGGCGCTAGTATAATTTTGGGATAGTTACAAACTTTCGTTACCTAACCTTCAACATGAAACTTGTTTCAAATTCATTTTGGCCTACAAGAAACAAATCCCAACTTGATTCGAGCACCACAGCCTCCAAACGATGCCGATGCCGATATCGGCATGGTCGAACGGCTATGCTCGCCGCCACTCGCTAGGTCAACGTCGGGATGCACCCTCAATCCCGTCCCCTCATTCGATCACCGACACACCGGAGATACCGCCGATGCCAATGCCGAACGTACATGCCGATGCCAATGCCGATCATGCATGCACGCCGCCGTGGGCACGGCCACGCCGACCCGCTATGCTGGACGCCACGGACCGCCGCGAGGTCTTTCCCTTCGCCACCACACTCTCCTAGCACCCACCTATACACGCCGGAAAGGAGAGACACTAGTTTTCTCTACATTGCTCGCGTTCGTGTCCAACACGGTCGGTCAAAGTTTTGAGGTGGTCGTCGATGTCGTCGACCATTTCTTCTCTTCTTTGCATGGTTAAACGCGTCTAGTTCATATCTATCTAATGCGTCCGGTCTCGCCTCATGCAGTTCTTTGTGGACGTCGATCTCATCTCGGCACCCCGCATGCCACCTCCTCCGTGCCATCGCCGTAGAGCTCCGTTTAAAAATCTAATCCTACCCGTGTATTGCCCCTTGTATCAGCGTCATGGCCGTACTTGTCATTTGATATACCGAAGCCCCACTCGTTCGCGTTTTGGTCGGGGATACAGCGATGCTTACGGTCAAACAAAGATGGATGGTCCGACGTGTCTTTGCAGGCTCTACGTGGCCCCACTAGTCGGAAGATAACGGTCAACCGTCGGGCAACCGGCCGTTACATCACGTGTGATGGTTTCAGACAAACGCTTGGGTAAAACTGAGGAAAAACTAAGGAGCTGGGGAAAACTGAGCACAACTAAGGACCCGAGGGCACGAAAATAGAAATCCCTAGATTAAATACTCTTGAGACAAGTGCATCTCGCTTAAATGAAAATTATGGATACATTCGTAACCGTCTTGATCAAGTTTTAGTGAACTCTGAACCTTCATTGTGGAAACCTACTATTAAAATTGTCATAGGTAACCAAACTCTTCGTGCTAATTGTGATATTATGACTGAATTTTGCCTAATGCCTAAGGGGATTCATAAATCTTTGAAACTTTGGGAATTCACTCGAAGGGGGAGAAGGAATAACTCTTATTGATAACTCTGTTATAATTCCTAAAGGGATAGCTGCGGGTGTGCATACAACCATTCTTGGGATAACAATATCCGTTGATTACCTTGTCATTGAATGCGCAGGAACAGGACAAATCACACTCGGAAGATCCTCGCTGAAATTATTGGGAGCAGATCATAGACGTGAGAGAAGGCACCATAAAATTCACCTCTACACCCGGGGGTAGTCATATATTCCCTAAGCCAAAGAGTAAGGATAAGAAAGGTAAGGGTAAAGCCCAAGGTAATGTCAATGCTTCATCTCTCGATGTTACTTGAGTTACACTTTCTGCGCCTAGCTGAAAGGCGTTAAAGAAAAGCGCTTATGGGAGACAACCCATGTTTTTACTCCAGTATTTTTGTTTTATATTTGTGTCTTGGAAGTTGTTTACTACTGTAGCAACCTCTCCTTATCTTAGTTTTGAGTTTTGTTGTGCCAAGTAAAGTCTTTGATAGTAAAGTAAGTACTAGATTTGGATTACTGCGCAGTTCCAGATTTCTTTGCTGTCACGAATCTGGGTCTACCTCCCTGTAGGTAGCTCAGAAAATTAAGCCAATTTACGTGCATGATCCTCAGATATGTACCCAACTTTCATTCAATTTGAGCATTTTCATTTGAGCAAGTCTGGTGGCCTAATAAAATCCATCTTTACGGACTGTTCTGTTTTGACAGATTGTGCCTTTTATTTTGCATTGCCTCTTTTGCTATGTTGGATGAATTTCTTTGATCCATTAATGTCCAGTAGCTTTATGCAATGTCCAGAAGTGTTAAGAATGATTGTGTCACCTCTGAACATGTGAATTTTTATTATGCACTAACCCTCTAATGAGTTGTTTCGAGTTTGGTGTGGAGGAAGTTTTCAAGGATCAAGAGAGGAGTATGATGCAATATGATCAAGGAGAGTGAAAGCTCTAAGCTTGGGGATGCCCCGGTAGTTCACCCCTGCATATTTTAAGAAGACTCAAGCGTCTAAGCTTGGGGATGCCCAAGGCATCCCCTTCTTCATCGACAACATTATCAGGTTCCTCCCCTGAAACTATATTTTTATTCCGTCACATCTTATGCACTTTGCTTGGAGCGTCGGTTTGTTTTTGTTTTTTGTTTTGTTTGAATAAAATGGATCCTAGCATTCACTTTGTGGGAGAGAGACACGCTCCGCTGTAGCATATGGACAAATATGTCCTTAGGCTCTACTCATAGTATTCATGGCGAAGTTTCTTCTTCGTTAAATTGTTATATGGTTGGAATTGGAAAATGCTACATGTAGTAACTCTAAAATGTCTTGGATAATTTGATACTTGGCAATTGTTGTGCTCATGTTTAAGCTCTTGCATCATATACTTTGCACCCATTAATGAAGAAATACTTAGAGCTTGCTAATTTGGTTTGCATATTTAGTTTCTCTAGAGTCTAGATAACATCTAGTATTGAGTTTTGAACAACAAGGAAGACGGTATGGAGTCTTATAATGTTTACAATATGTATTTTATGTGAGTTTTGCTGTACCGTTCATCCTTGTGTTTGTTTCAAATAACCTTGCTAGCCTAAACCTTGTATCGAGAGGGAATACTTCTCATGCATCCAAAATACTTGAGCCAACCACTATGCCATTTGTGTCCACCATACCTACCTACTACATGGTATTTGTCCGCCATTCCAAAGTAAATTGCTTGAGTGCTACCTTTAAAACTCCATCATTCACCTTTGCAATATATAGCTCATGGGACAAATAGCTTAAAAACTATTGTGGTATTGAATATGTACTTATGCACTTTATCTCTTATTAAGTTGCTTGTTGTGCGATAACCATGCTTCTGGGACGCCATCAACTATTCTTTGTTGAATATCATGTGAGTTGCTATGCATGTCCATCTTGTCCGAAGTAAGAGAGATCTACCACCTTTATGGTTGGAGCATGCATATTGTTAGAGAAGAACTTTGGGCCGCTAACTAAAGCCATGATTCATGGTGGAAGTTTCAGTCTTGGACATATATCCTCAATCTCATATGAGAATAATAATTGTTGCCACATGCTTATGCATTAAAGAGGAGTCCATTATCTCGTTGTCCATGTTGTCCCGGTATGGATGTCTAAGTTGAGAATAATCAAAAGCGAGAAATCCAAAATGCGAGCTTTCTCCTTAGACCTTTGTACAGGCGGCATGGAGGTACCCCATTGTGACACTTGGTTAAAACATGTGCATTGCAAAGATCCGGTAGTCCAAGCTAATTAGGACAAGGTGCGGGCACTATTAGTATACTATGCATGAGGCTTGCAACTTGTAAGATATAATGTACATAACTCATATGCTTTATTACTACCGTTGACAAAATTGTTTCATGTTTTCAAAATAAAAGCTCTAGCACAAATATAGCAATCGATGCTTTCCTCTTTGAAGGACCATTCTTTTTACTTTTATGTTGAGTCAGTTCACCTATCTCTCTCCACCTCAAGAAGCAAACACTTGTGTGAACTGTGCATTGATTCCTACATACTTGCATATTGTACTTGTTATATTACTCTATGTTGACAATTATCCATGAGATATACATGTTACAAGTTGAAAGCAACCGCTGAAACTTAATCTTCCTTTGTGTTGCTTCAATACCTTTACTTTGATTTATTGCTTTATGAGTTAACTCTTATGCAAGACTTATTAATACTTGTCTTGAAGTACTATTCATGAAAAGTCTTTGCTTTATGATTCACTTGTTTACTCATGTCATTACCATTGTTTTGATCGCTGCATTCACTACATATGTTTACAAATAGTATGATCAAGGTTATGATGGCATATCACTTCGAAATTATCTTTGTTATCGTTTTACCTGCTCGGGACGAGCGGAACTAAGCTTGGGGATGCTTGATACGTCTCCGACGTATCGATAATTTCTTATGTTCTATGCCATATTATTGATGATACCTACATGTTTTATGCACACTTTATGTCATATTCGTGCATTTTCTGGAACTAACCTATTAACAAGATGCCGAAGTGCCAGTTCATGTTTTCTGCTGTTTTTGGTTTCGGAAATCCTAGTAACGAAATATTCTCGGAATTGGACGAAACGAAGACCCGGGGGCCTATTTTGCCACGAACCTTCCGGAAGACCGAAGAGCATACGAAGTGGGGCCACGAGGTGGCGACACCACATGGCGGCGCGGCCAAAGGGGGCCCACGCCGCCCGTGGTGTGGGCCCCTCGTCGGGCCCCCGACTCGCCCTTCCGCCTACTTAAAGCCTCCGTCGCGAAACCCCCGATGCGAAAAACCACGATACGGAAAACCTTACCGAGACGCCGCCGCCGATCCCATCTCGGGGGATTCCGGAGATCTCCTCCGGCACCCCGCCGGAGAGGGGATTCATCTCCCGGAGGACTCTACACCGCCATGGTCGCCTCCGGAGTGATGAGTGAGTAGTTCACCCCTGGACTATGGGTCCATAGCAGTAGCTAGATGGTTGTCTTCTCCTCATTGTGCTTCATTGTTGGATCTTGTGAGCTGCCTAACATGATCAAGATCATCTATCTGTAATACTCTATGTTGTGTTTGTCGGGATCCGATGGATAGAGAATTCCATGTTATGTTAATTATCAAGTTATTACATATGTGTTGTTTATGATCTTGCATGCTCTCCGTTACTAGTAGAGGCTCTGGCCAAGTTTTTGCTTTTAACTCCAAGAGGGAGTATTTATGCTCGATAGTGGGTTCATGCCTGCATTGACACCGGGACGATGATGAGAAAGTTCTAAGGTTGTGCTGTGTCTTGTTGCCACTAGGGATAAAACATTGGCGCTATGTCCGAGGATGTAGTTGTTGATTACATTACGCACCATACTTAATGCAATTGTCTCGTTGCTTTGCAACTTAATACTGGAAGGGGTTCGGACGATAACCTGAAGGTGGACTTTTTAGGCATAGATGCAGTTGGATGGCGGTCTATGTACTTTGTCGTAATGCCCAATTAAATCTCACTATACTTATCATGCCATGTATGTGTATTGTTATGCCCTCTCTATTTGTCAATTGCCCGACTGTAATTTGTTCACCCAACATGCTTTTATCTTATGGGAGAGACACCTCTAGTGAACTGTGGACCCCGGTCCAATCTTTTAATACTGAAATACAAATCTGCTGCAATACTTGTTTTACTGTTTTCTCCGCAAACAATCATCTTCCACACAATACGGTTAACCCTTTGTTACGAGCAAGTCGGTGAGATTGACAACCTCACTCGTTTCGTTGGGGCAAAGTACTTTGGTTGTGTTGTGCAGGTTCCACGTTGGCGCCGGAATCTCCGGTGTTGCGCCGCACTATATCCCGCCGCCATCAACCTTCAACGTGCTTCTTGACTCCTACTGGTTCGATTAAACCTTGGTTTCTTACTGAGGGAAACTTGCCGCTGTGCGCATCACACCTTCCTCTTGGGGTTCCCAACGGATGTGTCAACTACACGCATCACGCCCCTACAAATAAAAGTCGTAAAGACGGGTAACGAACCTCCCAAAATTGGAAAACGGAGCCCTCCCACTGACGAGAGCCGCAATCCGCCGTACCTCCATGGCCAAGGAGGCAGCCAGATCGGAGGCGGCCACCGACGGGAGGCAGAGGAACCCTAATCGCCTGAGGACTCTCACGAGTGAAGGGGTATAAGGAGTTTTGCCTTAATGGGAATTTTAGGAAGAATAATATCGTTGCCTATTCGACGGTACCTCGGAGGAGGGATCCTCACGAGGGGGAGAAGAAGTAGGGGCCATAGGGCGGAGTGCACACGGGACGGTGGTACGCGATTTACCCAGCTTCGGAACACCTGCACGAGGACAGGGCCTACTGCTGCTTGTCTGGAATTATCTGGGCGCTTTCGCGTTGTTACAATGAGTTATGGTTGTGCCTCTAAGGCTCCCGGGATCCGGCTTATAAAGGCGCACGGATCTAGGGTTTACATGGAGAGTCCTAGCCGGATTACAGATTGGCTAACTACGGTACAATGTCTTGCCGTGTACGTCAAGGATCCGCCTTCCATATACGTCGTACTGGATCCGCGTTCCTCATGGGCCTCCACGGATCCGGGTTCCTCCGAAGGTCGATGCGGATCCAGCTTACTGATCCTGGGCCGGACTTCATCCTTCATGATCAACAGCAACTGGGCCGCCCGATGGGCCGCATGCCACATAACCGTCTATGGGCCACCCGGGCTTGCCGGATCTAGGCACTGTCGATGGTACACCCATGAAGTATACCCACAACAGTAGCCCCCAGAGTTCTCCGAGTTTCACCTCCAGTTTCCGCCTTGCTAACACTTCATGGTTTCCGGCAATCTTGGTAACACGGAGAAACTTGAAGAACTCCAACTTCGTATTTTCCTTTTCCCAACACTTGGTCGGAAAATCCCCCCATCCTGCGGGACTTCATCCATCGACAGCACACATCATGTCTCCGGGTTACTACCCTGCAACAGACAAGGATCTGATTATCTTTGCGCTGCAACCCGGAACCTTAAAAGATTCAAACGGTTCCGCCAATTCTGGCGCCATTTTCGCGCGATCTGAGCGGTAACTTATCCTTAGCCATTTTTACCGTTTAGGGTTTCGACACGTGTCGCGCATCCAACGGTGCGACGCTTGCGTTCCGACCACAGGATGCGGAGCACGAATCTCCTCCCACGGCCTATAAATATCCACCGTCGACCCCTAAACTCCTCATTCACCCCCCCCTTTCACCTCTCTGCGAAGCGCCGCCGTCGAGCTCTCTCCCCGCCGTGCCGGAGTCTGCCGGAATCCCGCAGGAGTTTCACCGGAGTTGCTTCGCCACCGCACAGAGTTCATCCTGTTCTTAAACTTCGGCGAGCCACCGCGCAAAAACCTCGTCACCAGCGACTCCGACCACCGCGGAAACCATTACGGTGAGTTCTCGAGCTTCGTCCTTGCGCCGTAGTTGGTAGGGATGATCCTTAGGATGACGATGTGGATCCAACTAAGTTACGTTTTCCGCCACTGATTCTTCTTCAGATGTCTTCTGCGACTCCGCCTCCAACCTCCGAGCCAATCATGGCAAACCCTATCTCCTCCGCCCCTCCTCCCTTCGTCCCGGTCCAACTGGATTCCACCAAGGACTCCGGTAAAGACGCCGAAGGAACCTCTGCTAACCCGGAGAAAACCTCCGGGGAGGAACAGGCAGAACAGAAAGCGGAAGAAATTTCCGCCAAGAAATCCAAGGCTCGTCAGCGAGACTCTGAAGCCAAAGGGAAATGGCGGCCCTGCACCACCACTGAAATGGAACTGAAGAACTTGGAGGCGGAAGGTTTCCTGCTTCCCGGAAGTTGGCGAACAGTTCCGGGTTCCCTGGCTCCAGCCCCTCAGGATGGCGAGATGGTGGTAACTAAGGCGCTGGTGGAGCGAGGTTTTTCTTTTCCGCCATCAGATTTCTTCTCGGAAATCATGAAGGCGTACGGGCTCCAGCCCCACAACATATCGCCAAATAGCGTCCTGGCGATCAGCAACTGTAACATCCCAACTTTCAATGAAATGAACAAGAATGAGAATTCAAGAACCCAAAAATTGAAGCCAACAAAAACTTTTTCCATCATATAGGACTATGCATATTAGATCACCTTATTAATTTTTTTTGAGTGTGCTATTGCCATGATGCTTGTTTATGTGTGTTACTCTCATTCTAAAACCCTAGCAATGATCTCTTGATCACCCCTAGCCAAATAAAACTGAAATATAAAAAAATTCCAAAAATCCTTTTTACTCTCACATAAGGCCTATGCCATTTTTGCAAATCTTAACCTAGACCACTTTGGCTTGCCCCATTGGTTGAAGATGGTTACTAAACACTTTTAAATACTTTTGGAAGTGAAGAAACTCAACCAAAACCAAAATCAAATTCAAATTCCAACATACATGCAATATGGTCACTTGTGTCATTTTTAACCTGATGGCCACTTTGAGCCCCTGGCTTTCCTCTTTCCACTTCTAAACTTTGTCAACTCTTTTCACCTCATCCAAGACAACATCAAGCACTACAACTTTGACCAAAACCATCACCCCAAAATCTTCACCAATTTCAAATGGCAAGCAAGCAAAGTTGGAACTTTCTCACAGATTTAAGATCATATGCAAAATGTGATTTTGCATATCAAATCCATTTTGACCACCACCAACACCAAAATGCTCCACTTAATATATGATTTCAACCCACCAAAAAGAATTTCAAAATTCGAAAATAATTTTCTTGCGGGCATTCCGTCGAACACATTGCAGGCGGGGTAAATATCCGAGCCCATACCTCATTTTCTACTTGGACTTGGTCCAACCTTGACCTCTCTGCAGCTCTGGAACTTCATCACACATCCCAGCGTCAGTGTCACCACTTGCCATCGCCTCCACTTGCCCAAAGTGACAAGGGCATGACCATGCCGTGGCATGGCATGGCCATCCCATGCCCTATCTCTCCCCTCTCACCTCAGAGATGCACCACCATGTACTGGACGCTCCCTGCACTCCCCTGAACCTGCCCGTGCCTTCCCATGGTCACCCCGACGCGTGCACACGCGGGCGTCGACGTGGCCGGACACGCCCAGGCGTGCACACACACGCTCCAGGACGCGCATGACGCCAGCCCTGGACGCGCCAGAGCGCGCCTCGCCTCGTCACCTCAGCCCGTCCCTCGCCACCAGCGCCTGCAGGACGACTCGCCTCAGCTCCAGGACACCGCCAGACACCACCACGAGCCTCCCCGTGCCCCGTCGCCGTCGAGGAGGACGACGACGTCCGCCACGGTGCCCACGGACGCGTGACGCGCGCCACTATGCTTGACCACCGAAAACTGTTCTGAGCACACCGTGACGCTCCCTGAGTCTGTCTGAGCCAAGCCATACCCTCGCCCACGCCGTTGATCGACGGGAGAGCGCCATGGCCATCGTCACCGTGACCACCCGCCGCTGCTCGGAGCCGCTATAAAAGGAGCACTCCGCGCCCCAAATTGAGCACGCCAACTTCTTCCCCACCTCCTCACAGCTCTCCCCGACCTCTCAATTCCACCAATTACTCGCCGGAGGCCTCCAATCGCAAGCTCGCCGCCGCCGCCAGTACACGGAGCCCGCCGGAGCAGGAGGCCACCCCAGGACACGACGCTGCTTCCATCGGCTTCACCATCATCGACAACGTACCTGCGCACCACTCCGACGACCGCCGGAGCTCCGACGAGCTCGCCGACCCCCTACCGCCGTCGCGGTGAGTTCCCGTCTCGCCGTCGGCGACGACGACGCTCCCCAACCGTCCGATCCTCGCCTAATCCTACGGCGCAGGCCCGCGCGTACCGCTTCGGTCTTTATGACCCGCCGACGCGTGGGACCTACCGTCGGACGGCCCGCTGCGCTAGACGCGATGCCTGGGCCGGCCCAATCTCTTTTTCTCTCTGCAGCCCAAGTTCTTTTCCCGCGCGAAGCCCACCGTTTGAATTCAATTTTGGAAATTAGAAAAATATCTTAATCTGATGCAAACTTTGAAATTCAATAGGGACAAATCTACTCGGCCAAATTTTACAAACTTTATATATTTGGAAACCTTAGGATTTTATCTACACAATGCCACTGGATAGAACCCTAGATCTTTTGTAGAATTAAAATGACAAAATAAACAAGGCAGGGACTTTTCTGTCCTATAATAATTATTAAAAATCAACCATAAATGCTTTTCAGTTAATTCCACCTCCAATAATTCACATTTCACTTATACTAATTGTTTCTACAAAAATATGCCATGCTTACTTTGAATGATCATGGTTTAGTTGATTTAAATGACTTTATGGCTATTTTCTAGTAAAAGATATTGTCCAAAACTATTAAGAAATATCATGAGAGAGTTTCTCTCATTTAAATCTTGTCACCACCAAGTCCAAATGAAGTGGAGACTCTGGTTAGTTAGGTCCCATAGGATTTGTTGGTGATATTAAATCTTTGATATGCTAGAATTAAATGGTATGAGGTGCTCACCTCATTTAAATCATTTTCTCCAAATGATAAGTGTGAAGAGGTTGACTTGGGTCAACCTAGGTCACATATTATGCATAAGAGAAATTAAATCTTAATAAGATAATGAGAGGAAATTATTTCTCTAAATAATTCAAAGTAACATTTAAGATTAGTATGAGAGGAAATTATTTTTCTTAAATAATAAGAAAAAAAACACATCCACCCACCTAATAGTAATGTGTGATGCTAGTTTAAGTGTGTGAACCATGTTTGTGCTTAGTTTAATTAGATAAGTTTGGTGTGATGATTGTGTACCCCGTATTCGTATTTTAGACGCTAGTACCGAGGAGTACCAGGAGGAGGAGGAGGTCTACTTCCAAGGAGAAGAAGACCACTTTGACCAGTTTCCCAACCAAGGCAAGATAATACTCTTGCAAAGTGCAAAGCTCACCATGAGCAAGGCAATACCCCAATTACTTTATGCTTATGATCCTATTTCCCAGTTTTACTTTACAAGCTTTATTTACTTTTGTTTTATCAAAGTACTTTTTGATTCATGATTCACTTGGTTAGTATTGGATTAGTACAAGAGTATCAAATTTAGCCTAGAAGCAAGGCAAATACTTAGCACCCCTCATACATAGTGGCTAGTGCTAAATACTAAAAATGACTACTCTAGATGGGAACATGTGTTATGAAATGATGATGGTGAAAACCTTGGAATGATGAGTCATTTCCATTGAAAGATTTTGAAGGTGAATATGACATGAATTTGACTTGGTGATTTTGGCTAAAACCTGATGATTGAGTTGGATGCGATACCATTCCAATTTTTGAGTACCCCCACAATACCTGATTATGGGTAAGGCTTAGCTGGAAATTTATGTATCTTAGTATGGGTTCCCTCTAAACAAGCGTCATCGGGGTTAGGCTGAAGGCTGCCTCTACAACAAAAGAAACGATGAGAAATGACGTGTAACGAGGTGAATGTCCGGCCCAAGCCCTGTGCGGTTCCCGGGTTAACGGTTGGTTTTCACCGGGAGGCCAAGCTCATGGGGAGAGGTGCCTATACTAGGATATGTAAGTGAAAGGTTATGGTTGATGATCCGCGTATTGAGTTACGATTATTCGGGGTTTTATCCCTGACGGATGTAATCAAATGTTGTGGCACAAGTGTGCAACCTCTGCAGAGTGTAAACCTATTCGAATAGCCGCGTCCGCGGTCATGGACAGTTGGAAAGGCCATACTGTTTCCGTCATCAGATTTTACATCTTTTTGAACTTAAATGGTGACTTGGGTTTTGAATCACAATTGAGTTGTGGGAATGACACTAATGTTCCCACTTGAGTTAATTAGCACATGAGGAGTTGTTTACAAAAAGGTTCATCAAATAAAATTGGCTTTATGCAAATAACCTTAGAGCTTAGAACACTTCAATAGCAAGTTTAGTACTTACATTAGTATTAGATTTGCGAGTACTTAAAAGTACTCACGGCTTTGTCCCTGGCTATTCAAATGGCCAGACTATGAAGCCGAGCAGCAGTACGAGGATGACGACCAGCAGGACGTCTACCACAACTAGGAGCTTCTAACGTCAAGCGTTGGCCTGTGGACTAGAGAGTCCTTGTATCTTACGCTTCCGCAATGAACTTGTGTTTGTTCGTTGATCAATAGATCAACTATTCGTGTAATATGGATCATGTGATTCCAAGTTGTAAGACATTATGGTTTGTAATGAATGATGACTGTGATACTTAACTATTATGCCTCGCAACAACAATATTCCTGGGATTGCGATGTATGACATAATAGGCATTCGGACTTAAAAATCCGGGTGTTGACAAGTTGGTATCAGAGCCATTGTTTGACCTTAGGAGACCCTAGTTAGAAATGGACGTTCTGAAAAATTTAGTTTCAAAAAGGAAAGAAGTATTTCTGAAAAATTTAAGTCTTTGCCTTCTCTTTGAGTTCCTTGGAAAAATAAGAAGTCATGTTCTTCCTTAGAAAAATACTTAAAATTTTGCCACACTTGTTCACTTCTCTAACTTAAATCCTTCACTTCACTTTCAGATGGAGCCCGTGAACACGAAGTTTTACCAGCTCGGGAATGGGGGAAGCTTGATCTTCGAGCACGACCTCAACGCCCTGTCCGACCACCAGGTCGCCCGCACCCGGAGTTCCACGGAGCCCGGATCGCGAACCAGCCGGGAGGCGAACTGCAGTGGATCATCACTGCGGATTTGAGGGGCAAGATGGAGCCTCCCACTTCGAGAGGATCCTCTTCTCCTTCATGGAGAGCAAGCCGGCTGGACGGACTTGCCCGCGCCCTTCGGGAGGGACTCGCACGCTCGTGCGGGATGAGCGGGGAGGCACTCAACCACCCTCGCTTTTCTCACCTCGCGAGGCGTAACTCTGCTGGAGAGCCCATGGACATGCCATCCCACCCGGCACCGAAGCACCATGTGGAGCATCTCGATTTCATGCTCGTATCACACTCGGCGGGATCTCGACCACTCCCGTGAGTACGCCAACCGGACTCACGCCCGCATCATCGAGCAAGGCGACGCCATCAAGATGCTCGCCAATGACCGCAGGACTCTCCGCCGGCAGCGGGCGAAGAGGGATGCCACCATCACTCGCCTCCGCGCAAAGATAGCAGCACTCGAGGC
>NC_061510.1:393910504-394074305 GCF_022539505.1 Lolium rigidum | reverse complement strand
CACGGATCCGCCTTCCATATACATCGTACTTGGATCCGGGTTCCTCATGGGCCTCCATGGATCCGGGTCACTCCTATGTCGGTGCGGATCCGGCCTGCCTGATCCTGGGCTGGACTTCTTCCTTCATGATCAACAGCAACTGGGCCGCCCGATGGGCCACATGCCTCATCACCATCTGTGGGCCACCCGGGCTTGCCGGATCTAGGCACTGTCGATGGTACACCTATGAAGTATACCCACAACACCTGCTATCCGTTTAATATTATTTGCATGTTTCTTTTATTGAAAGCAAGTGCTGATGGTATATTTTCCGGCTTGCCCATGTGACCTTCCACGAGCCGGAAAACCTGTAGCCAGAAATGCTCGCCAGCGGCGACGAAGCCCAATGGCAATCCGTCAATAATCGCGGAAACAAGCCCCCAACCCAAGTGCCGGAAGTCGCTTCCAGGAATCCATGAGTTCGCAGCAGAAATTATTTTCACCAGAAAACTTAAGCTTACGTCCTAAAGGACGATTTTGAAAATCACAACTTTCATACACACCTAGGCGGAAATATCCAGCTCTGCGGTTTTAGTCGGAAAACATACACGATCTAACATGAACAAGTAAAGGAGGTAAAAGACTCAAAGAGTGAACCAAAAGCTTTATTTCATTGATCATGTATAACTGTTACAAAGTATGTAATTCTATGCTAAGTGTGGAAAGGACGTAGTTGTGCAATGTTCCAAGGACGTTCTGTTTCGTCGTAGATGTCATCCGGATCCTCGCTCTTGCGTTTCCGGCGCCAATTAGCAGGTCTATCCTTTAGCTCTCGGAAATCGACAAGGTAGTACAATCCGTTATGAAGCACTTTGCTAACGATGAAGGGTCCTTCCCATGGAGATTGCAACTTGTGATCTTTCACCTGACGAAGGCGGAGGACCAAGTCTCCGGCCATGAACGAGCGATTCCGAACTCGACGACTATGGTAGCGTCGGAGCTTCTGCTGGTAAATGGTTGAACGTTGGTCTGCTAAGTTCCGAGCTTCTTCGATCAGGTCCACAGATAACTGTCTGGCCTCGGCAGCAGTTTCTTCATCATAGGCAGAGACTCGCGGTGAATCGTGGATGATGTCGGAGGGGAGCACAGCTTCCGATCCGTATACCAGGAAGAACGGAGTGAATCCTGTTGACCTGTTGGGGTAGTTTGTAAACTCCACAGGACGGAGTCTAACTCCTCAGCCCAAGCTCCGGCTGCGCGACGCAACGGTTCTTCAAGGCGTGGTTTTATTCCGGATAAGAGGAGTCCATTGGCTCTTCCGACCTGACCATTGGACTGTGGATGAGCCACTGATGCCAGGTCTAGTCGGATCCCAACGTCATGGCAGTAATCCTTCAATTCTCCTTGGGCAAAGTTGGTGCCATTATCTGTGATTATGCTGTGCGGGATGCCGAATCTCGTCACGAGGCTGCAGACAAATTTGAGTGCCGTAGCACCATCGGCTTTTCTCACTGGCTTTGCCTCGATCCATTTACTGAACTTATCAATAGCGACCAGGAGGTACTCAAAACCGCCAGGAGATGATTTCTTTAACTTACCAACCATATCAAGCCCCCAGACCGCGAACGGCCAGGTGATAGGGATGGTCTTCAGCTCCTGGGCTGGAGCGTTTGGTTGAGTAGTGTAGTACTGACAACCTCGGCAAGTTTTCACCAACTTATCAGCATCTTCTTTAGCTGTGAGCCAGTAAAATCCAAGCCGGAAAGCTTTGACAACGAGGGACCTGGGAACGGCGTGATGCCCGCAATCCCCTGCGTGGATCTCTCTGAGGATTTCAATGCCATCTTGATTGGAGACGCATTTGAGGAATACTCCCGTTGCGCTTCGTTTGTAGAGCTGTCCGTCAACGATTGTGTAGGATCTTGCTCGTCTGATGATCTGTCGTGCGAGAACCTCGTCCTCTGGCAACTTCTGATCAATGAGGTAGTCCAGGAAAGGCTGCGTCCAAGCCGGAATGATGACCATCACTTCCTTTGCCGGAGATACTGCCACCTCTGGGTTTTCCGGGTTAGCGCCCTTAACTGAGGGTATCCGTAGGTGCTCCAGGAAAATGCCAGGCGGAATTGGTTTCCTGCCGGATCCGAGCTTGGATAGCATGTCTGCCGCTGTTATCGTCTCTCCTGACGTACTTGACTTCGTATCCGAGGAAGCACTTGGTGATCTCGTCAACTTCGTCTCTGTAAGCCGCCATGACGGAGTTTCTGGCGTTCCAGGTTCCGGCTACTTGTTGTGCCACCAGGTCGGAATCTCCGCAGCATATGATGTGCTTGATCCCAATTTCCTTAGCGATGCGCGAGACCGTGTAGTAGAGCCTCGTATTCCGCCATATTGTTTGTAGCTTCGAAGTGAATGCGCAAAACGTCTCGCAGTTCTTCTCCGGTAGGGGACTTCAGGGTGACTCCGGCTCCTGAGCCTTGATGCTGCTTGGATCCATCAAAGTGCACGACCCATGTTTCTGGTTCCGGCTCCAGATTTGCATCCGGAGCTTCTGTCCAATCCGCAACGAAATCTGCCAAGACTTGGGATTTAACCGCAGTCCTGGGCTTGTAAGCGATGTCGAAGGCGGATAACTCGATGCCCCATTTTGCTGTGCGTCCTGTTGCGTCAGTGTTGTTGAGAATCATCGACAGCGGAGCCTTGCTCACGACTGTTACTGGGTGCTCTTGGAAGTAATGTCTTAGCTTCCGACTGCCTAGGAACACACCATAGGCTAGCTTCTGAAAGCGAGGGTATCTTTGCTTTGACTCCGTCAGTACCTCGCTAATGTAATAGACTGATCTTTGGACGTCATATTCATGACCTTCTTCCTTTCGCTCCACCACGATGACGAGACTGATGACTTTGTTGGTAGCTGCCAGGTAAAGGAGCATTGGCTCGGACTCTACTGGAGCCACTAAGATAGGTGGGGAGGTGAGTATTTCCTTCAACCCCTGAAGTGCTGCATCAGCTGCGTCGTCCCAGACGAATTTGTCTGTTTTCTTCAGCAACTTGTACAAAGGTAGCGCCTTCTCGCCAAGACGGCTAACAAACCTACTGATTGCTGTGACGCAACCAGTTAGTCGTTGCACATCTTTGAGACAAGTTGGTCGTTTGATACACAGGATTGCCTTGATTTTTTCCGGGTTAACCTCAATGCCTCTGTGAGAAACTATGAAGCCAATGAGTTTTCCGGCTGGCACGCCAAAGACGCACTTCAGCGGATTCAACATCATCTTGTACCGACGGAGATTTTCGAAGGTTTCTGTGAGGTCGCTGATCAAGTCGGATCCTTTCCGGGTCATGACCGTGATGTCGTCGACGTAGGCGTGCACGTTCCGGCCAATTTGGTCCTTCAGGCACCGCTGCGTCGTACGTTGGTAGGTGGCACCTGCATTTTTCAAACCAAAGGGCATGGTGACATAGCAGTAAGTGCCGAAGGGGGTGATGAACGAAGTCGCCTTTTGGTCAGACTCCTTCATCCGGATCCGATGATACCGGAATATGCGTCAAGAAAACACAGAAGTTCCGCCCCCGCCGTTGAATCAATGACTTGGTCAATGCGCGGCAAGGGGAACGGATCCTTCGGACAATGCTTGTTCAAGCCGGAGTAATCGATGCACATTCTTAGTATTTCAGTGTTCTTTTTGGGTACAAGGACGGGATTTGCGACCCAATCAGTATGGATAACTTCTATTACAAAACCTGCCTCTAGTAACTTAGCTAGTTCCATTCCTATGGCGCGGCGCTTCTTATCTCCAAAGCGTCGCATAGCTTGCTTCACCGATTTAGCCCCCGGATTTCTGTTGAGGTAGTGCTCGGCGAGTTCCCTAGGTGTCATCGTGGTGAACAGACAGATGCCATAGGATGGCTTAAGTTGGGGCCGAATGGACGCTAGAGGATTCGGGGGAGGGTTTTTGATCAGGTAGGATGAACTTCCGGGTGCTTTCCTCAAGAACTCGGCCAAGGCCGGAGGTAGAAGAAGAGAGACACAAGGATGAACCCCGTTCTAGATCTTCTCTATTCCATGAACAACAAGGTTACAGGTTTCTGAATACAAGGACTCACATGCCCGCGTATGGGGCGTGCCCCCTCTCCTTATATAGGGGAGAGGGTGGCTTACAGGGGAAGAAACCCTAGAAACCCTAATGGCATCTTTGACTAGACAAACTACTTTACAAAGTTACTTTAATCATAGATGACACCGGTGTCTTCTTTAATCAAGGAGGCTGACGTCCTCCGGCTTCTTTCAGCGTCATCTTTTTCTTTACCGTCAGGGCTTCGTTTAAAGCTACTTTGCTTAGCTCATCTTTGTCTTCTAGCTCTGGAGAGAATCTTTGACCAGTCATGCCGACGTGTTACAGTGCACTTCTTACCGGTAGCCCGGTGTCTTCTCTATCCGGTTCCGGTATACCCCTCCTGGGGATACCGGCTTAGCTTTACTTAGCCAGACTCTCAACTTCGTGCTCCGGTGTAAACATTAAACCGGTATCTTGATGGCATAAACCATCCGGTTTTGGCATGCCTTTGGCATACCGGGGGTCATCCCCCCAACAATAGGTACTCCGGACATGTCAGAAGGTTGCCATGCGAAGATATCCATGTTAGCGCGGAGGAACTCGACGAGCGCGTCTTCCTATTTGGGGTCCATGTTGGCTCCGACTGAAACCTGTTTGGAGGCGTCTCCTACGATGAGGTCGTGCTTCTTGGTTTCTATCGCGGCCTTGAACGAGGTCTTCGTTCGGAGATCTGCTTCTTGGTGGTCCGCATCTCGGTCGGATCCACCGCGGCTCCGTAGCCTTGCAGCTCCTCTCCGGATATCACGGACTCGCGAAGGCGGCTTCGCCTAACTCGCATTCGTGAGCCTTCTTGTAGTCTCCGGATACGGTAATCATACCTTTTGGACCCGGAATCTTGAGCTTGTTGTAGATGTAGCACGCTCTTGCGTGAAACTTGTGGTAGGTGGGCCTGCCGAAAATGACATGGTAGGAGCTCTTGAAGGGCACGACCTCAAACGTGATCATCTCTTGGCGGAAGTTATTCGCATCGCCGAAGGCCACGGGAAGTCTGATGCTGCCCAAGGAATTTGCCTTTTTACCCAGAACTACACCATGAAATTCAGTGGTGCTGTGCTTTAGCTGCTCCTTGGTAAGGTTCATCCGCTCCAGAGTTTCCAGGTACATAATGTTCAGGCTGGCTCCGCCATCCATGAGGCACTTGGAGAAGTCATACCCGTCGATGCGGGGACTTCCGACCAAGGCATAGCACTCTTTTGGAATGACAGTAGGATGATCCTTCCTATCAAACGTACACGGAGTTTCCGACCACCTGACATACTGCGGCACAGCGGGAACTGTGGCGTTCAGGATCCGGAGAGCTGATTTGCTTGCACGGACTGTTGGAGTGCCAAGGAAAGTGTGGTATGCGCCCGCACTCTTTTTGTCGAAGGGGTTGGGTTTAGCTGCGGATCCGGCTTTGGGATCCGGCGAAGCGTCATCCTCGTCCATCGCCTCGGAACTATCTTCCTCCTTGTCCTTGTTCTTGCCCTTGCCTCCTTTGCCGCGTGGGCGGTGCTTCCGGGCTCGCTTGTATCCTGCTTCCGGGTCAGATTTTAGATCATTGACCCACTTGCAGTTGCGGTTGGTGTAAGTGGACTTCCCTGTAGCCGGATCTAGATGGGCTAGGCAATGCATGTCTCTGTACTCTTCATAAGTTTGGGGGGCGCGGATTCCGGCAGCGGTGACCTCATCGCCATGCTGCTGGCCCCTTCCAGCTCCGCCACCGCGGCCGCGGCCTCTTCCGCCTCCTTGGCCTCCGCGCTGGAAGGCCATGGCGATCAAGTCGGATCCGCCACTCTTTTGGTCATCAGGGGGGTTTTCCGCTTGGTGCCGCTGTTGCTACCGTTGTCACGGTTCTTCTTTTGCTGATGCAGGGGAATTGCTGTAGCTGCTAGATCTCCGCCTGCATCGTCATCGGCGGCAGTATGATCACTGGCGATGGTGATCATGTCATCCAAAGTCAGTTTATTTGCATTGACCAAGCAGGTTAGCTTGTGCCGCAGCAGTCCTCCTCTCTGCAAGCCACCAATAAAGGCGTGCATTGCTGTGCGATTATCAACGTTCTCGCACTCGTTCCTGGTTTGCAACCATCGGGTGAGGAAGTTCCTAGATGTTTCACCCTTCTTCTGAATACAAGCCTGCAGGTCGCTTGTTGTGGCAGGTCTTTTGTAGGTGCCTCTGAAGTGTTTCTCGAAGGCGTTCTTCAGGTCAAACCAGCAAAAGATGGAGTTCTTCTCAAGGTCGCTGAGCCAGATCCGGGCTGGACCTACAAGGTACAACTGAAGCATGCGGCAGTGTGGTCACCCTGCATACCACTGCATGTTGTAGTATGCCAGTCGTTGATATAACATTCACGAAGTACCATTCCGCAAATATTACATCCCTCAGAGTAGTACAACAGAACATAGCAGGTCCATAACTCATTCATTTATTATTACAAATATCACACACATGTTGTCTCGGAGCTCCTCTTGGGTCCTAAGAGGAATACTCCTGGGTTCGAGGCGAACCCAACTTGGCTTACAATATAAGAGTCTCATTAAGTTATACATTTATTTCTTCGAGCAGCTAAATACTAAGAGTTCGGGCTGCTCGGCTTCTACTACTACTCGAGATGTTCAGGCTTGATCTCCTCCGGAAGCCTCCCCGGTTCCGTAGACGATGAGGTAGTCTACACCCTCGATACCTCCAGAGAGGTCTGGTTCTTCATAGCCGATGATCTCGGCTCCTTCATTGTTGTCGTAGTCCTCCTCCAGACGATTCAGACAATCTAAGCATGGGATTTAAGAGTGGTTTGAGTACGAGCGTACTCAACAAGTTCATTATAGATAAGAGGTGTTTAATGCACTAGCTACGATATTAGACCAGAAAGTCTAATACCAATGCAAGTTTTGGTAAACATTTCTTCAAGAGATTGCTTTTATTCCAAAGAGCTATGTCCGTCAGCCTTCACCGGTTTACTAGAACTTCATGGAGCTCCTTTCCGGCCGCGTTCGCAGTTCCTTATCCCGGAACAGGGAGTGACAGGTCACAGTTCTTTACACTCTGCAGAGGGGTGTTGCTTTACCCATAAGAGATCTTAACCTTGGTGCCAACCGGGCAGCTTTCCCGTCCACACTTCCTTCGGTGTGAGGCCCGGTATAAGGTCATAGTCAATTATATTCCTCCGCTTCCTTGCACACCCACCCTTTGTTGCAAACCCCGACCCTGGGTCCTCGCCGGTCCCATTATTCCCGTAATTTCAGGGTGGACCCCGACCACGACGACAGTCTGGGATTGAACCAAACTCCTTCGCCGGTAGCTGCAACCCATCATAGACCACATTACCGTGGGGAATTAGAAGGGGATCCCCACCCACCAATTGTTCCGCAAGCAGCAACCGCTACGGTAAGCAACAGCTATACCGTGGGGAATTAGAAGGGGCTCCCCACCCACCAATTGCTCCGCAAGATACAACCGTCTACGGTAAGCGCATCTGTTGATGTACAAGAGGTGGAAATACAATTGACTATTCCGTCCCACTCCAGATCTTATGGTTAACACGGGTATTACGGCACAAGAATCACTGGCGACATTTGTTGTTTAATCCTAGATGGATATAAACCCTTGCAATGGAACCTCCACCATATCAACACAATCCATGGTTCCATTGCCCACCACATAGTCATATTCATAGTTATGAAAATAGTGGTTTTGGTTTTTATGCAATAGTGATAATCATAGTACTTTGCAAGTAATTTGATAAAGATACTCAAATGACATGAGCAAGTGATGAACTTGCCTGAACACTGCAAAGTTTTGCATTTGGAAGGTGTGGACTGACCCTTGTCCTCTGTCTCTGAAAAATAGCATCATTGTCCGATAAGGACAATGGTTAAAGAAGCAATTATGCATGATTCCAGTTTTAGGGTTTGTTCCCCCCTTCCGATGTCGTTGTTATTTTATGAGAGGTTAAATACTAAGAATATCTTGGAGATACTTGATTTAGGGTAAATACAACCTTGAAATATTGTCAAGGGTTTTTTTTAAAGTCCAAATGCATTAATGGACTTATTTCCATTTTAGAAAATAATATGTGTGATTTAAATCATTATTTAAATCCTCAAAATAGGACTTATTCTTAATTATCTTCAAAAATTCTCTTTGATATTTTATTTAAATAGAGAATTTTATGCTGATCCTTTTTCATATTTTTAATTCATTTTTAAGAGTTTTTTTTATCAATTTTCTATTAAATTTCAAAGTTTCAGCATATATAGGAATTATGAAATACCAAAAATACCTTTGGCCCCACCTGTCAGGTGGCCCAAAGGGTTGAGTCAAACCCGAGCCGCCCCAACCGGCTCGGTCGGACTGAGACGCGCTCCCCTCTCCTCGCACGCGAAACCCTAATCTCTCTCTCTCGCTCTGGCGACCAGAGTCGCCTCCGCCGTCGCCGATTTATTCCCGCCGCCCTAGGCCGTCGCCGGCGACGAGATGCTGCGGATCTGGGTCGCCGTTCGACGGCGAACCAGATGGGCTGCGCCGATCTGTCGCGGGCGTCGCCGTTCGCTCGCCATCGTCGCTCCAGTGCGCCAGGCCGTTGGCGTCCGTCGCCGCCGCGCGTTGGAGAGGCCGTGGCCCTTCATCCAGGCACCTCCCCTGCGCGTGGTGCAGCGCTAGGTGCGGTGGTGGTCGCCAGGCTTGGCTTGGCCAGGCCTGGTGCCGCCGTGCTCCGGCCCGCGCCGCCTTGGCCGCCATGACCGCGTCGGCCACCTCCTCCCTGGTGAGTTCCTCTCCTTCCCTTCTACTTCTTCTTCCTCACCTCTTCTTCGTCTAGCTTGACCATGGCCTTCTTGTCCTCGTAGAGGTTCCGCCGTGCTAGCTGCCGTGTCTTCTGTCTTGTCTTCGTTTGTCTTCTGTCTTGTGCTACTTGTGCTACTGCCATGAATTCTTGCTACGGTGCTGCTCTATTCTGCCCATTAGCTATGCTTAATTCTTGCTATCTTGGTTATCTGTGAAATACTTGTTGATTATCTGTGGCCAATTCAATATCTGGTCCATGCTCTGTTGCTTAGTGATGCTCTAGCATGCCCTAACATGCTATGGCAAGCTCTGATGATCATGTGTTCATCAGTAGCTGGTTAGTGGCTTGCTTACCTGTGCCTGTGCATTGCTGTTACCTATCTATGTGTATGTGTGTGGCACAGATCAGTGCTAGTGCTTGCTCAAGCATCAGCTGACACTTGCAGTGATCCTCTGGATCATTAGCATGTGTAAGTTTCATGATTTACTTGTTAATATCAATTATCTATTTTGCTTTAATTGATGGAGTGGATAATTGATGTGAACTATACAGTGATGATCATCACAATTGGTTGGATTAGGCTAGATGGATGCCCACAGTGGTTGGCAACCCTAGCCCTTCTTTGAACCCAATCAGGGTGATGATATTTGTATTTGACTTGTTGGTTTGGCTGATCTAGGGTTTGAGGTGTCCCTGGCAGCATTCATATGCTGCCCTAGGGTAGCTCCCCTTTTTGTTGGCTTGCTGTTGCTTACCAAATGCTTTCTGGGTGATCTATTTATTGGATTGCCAGTGGCTCTTGATGTTGAAATCAAACAGACAATATTCTGTCTAGGTCTGATGGTCAATTAGCTGTAGGTGCTAAGTGTGTGTAACTAGGCTGACTTGTGCTCTCATCTCTTGCTGGATTTCTTCAGTTATGCAATTATTGTCATATCTGTTGTTCCCTTTTGATGATTGACCAGTGGCCTTTCTGCTCTTGCTTGCACCATATGGTTTAATAACCAGATGATGACACAATCTTCGGTATCACACCCTGTTGATCATGTGTACTTGATGCATATGCTTATATATGAACAAAACCATCTGGTTTGTCCATGATGCTTGGTATACCTCACTCCAGCTCCTAGAATGTGATGTTGGTGTAGAGGTTTACCTCTGTGTTGATCTTATGGTTGCTTTGCTTGCCCTGCTCCTCCTGGTGACTTGATGAGCTTGATTTAATTCAGTGGTGTGCTGGAATAGATTGAACAGTGAGGCTGTTCTATCTGTTCTAGCTGTTCTTGGTGTTCTTGGTGTTCTTGGTGGCTTACCAGTTCAGTTCTGCCGATGGTTGAATCAAATGGCTAGGGTTTGGCTGGGAAAAGCTTTGATATGTTGCTGGCTTGCTCTTGTTGGTCGACAGCACCACCTGCAGCTTGTGGTGACTCACCCTGGTGTGTGTGTGTGTGTTGCACATGCACATAGCCTGGTGAGCTGCCTGGTTGTGTGTGTGTGCAAGTGCTGTGCACTTGGGCTTGATTCTATCTGTGGCATGGCTCTGCTCGGCAGAGACTTGAGCATATCCACTTCATATCATTTGTTTGCTAACCTACCAAGTGGCAATGCCACTTGGCATAATATGCTTTATGTTTGTTATTTGCAGGGATCAACCTGATGCTCCAAGAATCATGGAGATCATCAAGTATAAGGCTAAATGAAGACTAGATTGTAGTGTTAGGATAGAACATTAACTTGTACTTTTCTTTTCTTTTCATTTTCCATTTTGTCCAATTCTTGTAATATGTTGTAATATTCATTTGTTTCAAATTTTGAATATTGTAAATGACAATGTATTATGTGTGTGATGATCAATAAAGCTCAAGGTTTTCTCTAATGAGCTTTAATTATAATGTGTATAATTTATACTTTGTATCTTTATTATTTATTTAATGAATTTCCTTATAATTAATTTATGAGATATTTATTTTTATGTTTGAATTTGAATTTCAAATTCAACTTTGAGTTGAATTCAATCATACAACTTAAGTTGGATGTGATCTCTTCCCCTCTCTTCTCAAAAACCTAATCTAGTTAAGTGAGGTACAAGTTTGTCGCACTCTCGAAACCCTAACCCTGTAAGGTGTCGAGAGAGAAACTTGTCCCCCTTCGATGCAGTTTTTATTTAAAAGCGCGAAATTTCCTCAGAATTTGCAATGCAATGCACATCCCTTTCTAAAATCTACCCCTCGATCGTCTCTAAACCTGGGACATTACAGCCTTTCCCCCTTAAATAAAACTTCGTCCCGAAGTTGTGGTTGTAATACCTGAACAGTTCGGGGTATGTTTTCCTCAGGTCTTCTTCCTTTTCCCAGGTAGCTTCCCTCTCGGGGTGATGCTTCCATTGTATCTTGCAGTACTTTATAGCTTTATTCCTGAGTTGTTTCCAGCTCTCTTCGAGAATCTTGGCTGGCTTCTCGATGTAAGTCAAATCTGGTTGTAACTCGAGCTCAGCATGTGATACTGGCTCATCTGGTGTCTTCAAACATTTTCTAAGTTGTGACACATGGAATACGTTATGAACCTGAGATAGCCTTCCAGGTAGTTCCAATTCAAAAGCTAACCCTCGGTTTTGACTCAGAATCTTGAAAGGTCCGATGTACCTAGGGCTCAACTTTCCCTTTACTCCAAATCTCTGAAGTCCTTTCATCGGGCTCACCTTGAGATATACCATGTCTCCAACTTGTGGCTCCCATGTTCTTCTCTTCTGATCGGCGTAACTCTTTTGTCGGCTCTGGGCTATCTTGAGCCTATCTCTGATGATGTCAATGATCTGTTGCTTTTCCTTGATATAATCAGGGTTGAACTCTTTGCTTGCTCCGGCTTCATACCAACATATCGGTGATCTACACTTTCTTCCATACAAAGCTTCAAATGGTGCCATCTTGATGCTGCTTTGATAGCTATTATTGTATGAAAACTCTGCTAGTGGCAAGTGCTCCTCCCATGATCCTCCGAAGTCTATGTAACACCCCACTTTTTGCAACCTTGTTTATTTGTCCATAATGCAAAAATTAGGGGGAACAAAAACTTTTTCTTAGACTATAGATACATGAATTGCCTTGATCTGTTGGTTATGATGGATTGCCTTGATCTGTGGTAGATGAATTGTCTTGATTTGCTTGTTGAGTTTTGTCTTGAGCTACCTCATAGAACAACACCCCTAGTGGTTAAACAAGCAACTCACCAAATAAAACACATGTGTGACTTAGGAAATGTTGTTTTCCTTCTTACTACATCAAACCTCTCTCCTGATGACAACATGAGTGTGCCATCTTGATTTTCTCTTTGTAGTACAAGATAGCTCAATCATCCTTAATTCAAAACTTGGGATCATCTACCCCTCATCACATCCTTCTCTTGTACCCACTCATCCTTGTTGGTTTTGAGGCCATGTCGACCCTCTGTGTTGACAGGCTTAAAATATCCAGACTTTGGCTTTTGATCTCTAAGCACCCACAACTGTTTTTGAATGACCTCACTACATGGATCTCATCTATGCATCACCCTCTTCAACCTCCACGTCTTGCATGTCTCAGTCAATCCTTGCAGCTCATATATTCAACTTGATCTTGTATCCTATTCAATGATTCAACACTAGATCACTTCTTTCAATTTTACCTCTTGTTTTTGTTCATCCAAGTTTATCTTCACAAAACCAAGAGTGGAAATGATGGATACATTTTGTAGCCACCATCTACTCTTGAGAACACTTCTCCCTAAATTAAGTTTTCTTTCTCAAAAGTCCTATTGATTTTCCTTCTCTAGTTTTGATCACAAAACTACTTCTAGTTTTATTAAATCTTCTCAAAATATGTCTTCAAAGAAAACAAAGAACTGAAATGGGTTTTGTTTTTCTTCCCATTTCTACCAAGTACTGATTTCTAAAAACATTATTTTCTATCTTGCCTTCTTTTTAACAAAAGGCTTGTTTATGGTACCTATACCATTTCTTGTTTTATTTTAAGTTTGAGAAAACTCTACTTTACTTGAGAAAGTAAGTAGAATATTTTGAACCCATATGTTCTAACTAGTTTTATCTGAACAGTTTCAAATTTCATTCCACTTGAGTTCATTCCCAATTGACCCTAGACAATTGAGGTGTTTCAAATACTTTTCAAATAAGTTATATTTCAAATGACAACTCTTGCACATCTTGTGTACATCTCTGATCTACCACATTCTATTCCTCCATCCTCCAATTCTTGATCAAATGGATGATCATCTAATACTTCCAAATCAATCCCAATTGACCTCTCATTTGTAGAGCAATTTATATTATTTTCCATCATCACCTTGACCTCATGAATTCATGATTTAAGTCACCATATTCTTCATTCTGGGTATATGAATACTTCACTCACCATCTCTCTTAATCTTGCTCTATCATTGACTAAGCCCCCATCACCATCCCATCTACCTTGACATGCTCATGCATTGTTGCATGTGGTCAATCCCAATCCTTCCAGAATTGAATTCAAATGAAAACTTCTATTCATTAACTCTACCTTGGGAACTATCTTCATCATAAGTTGGTCTCCACCAAAGTGGTGAAGATTATTCTCATGGCACATGTTACCCTCATATTCCTTTCTATCTATATGTTTCTACTCATATTTTTAATCCTCATCAAAGTCACCCATTGGCATTATATCCTCAACATTATGACTTGGTCTATACACATGGATGTTGTGCATCTCTCTCTTTGTTCACTTGTTGTTGGCACATGAAGGAGCCGGCCATGGAGAGAAATTTCGGCCAGCCCCTCCTCTTCTTTTCCTTCCACCACAAGCCTTGCCACCCACCTTGGCCAATCAAGTGAAGAGCTGCCACCACTCCCTCCCTCTATAAAACCCACCCCTTGGCCGGCCACCTCCCCTTTGCTCTCATTTTTGCTCTCTCCACTCACTTATCCACCTTATCTACTCCCTCACACTCTTCTCCTACTACCCCCACGAAATTGCTGCTGCCCCTTGCTCCCATGGCCGGCCATGGCCATGGAAGCCACCTAGATGAAGCTCTCCCCCTCCCTCAAGCTTCCCCTCACCATGAGAGCTTCCCTCTCACTCTCTTCTCCCCTAATCTTTGATGAATCCAGCCCTATTTCTCCTTTCTCCTCTCACAAGATTGGATCTTGATGCAGGTGCATGTTGGTCCAAGCATGGAGAAGGTTGAGCAATCCTCAGATCTGAAGCTCTTGACCAAAGTTCGTCCAAAACCTTGCAGTAATTTTTGCTATCTTGCTGTTTCAGATTCTGGTACGATCTTGTAAAATCCACCGAATCTCGTATGCAGATCCAAATCGAGTGATTCAAAGTTCCACAGATAGGTATCGAAAAGATCTACAACTTGGCGTTGGTCTCATCTTAAAATTCGTTACGGATTTTGCATGGTAAATAAAGTTCTACAAACATGCAAAATCACTGTTTGTTAGATTTCTTCCGTTTTACAAAACCTTTTTGAGCAAACTCAACTGTGGGTGAAAGCCCTCTCAAGTACCTTCATTTTGGCGTTGGTTTCATCTCGATTGACCTCCGGAAACTGAAATGGTTCACAGATCAAGATCTGGACAGATCTGACTTTGTCGAATTAAACCAGGAGCTTGGAGACGAATTTTTGAATGAAACCAACTGGGTAAGAACCACCTATTCAATACCTTTCAGATGCAGCAGACCTCATATTTTTATGATTTGTGTATGATTTTTGATGAATTAAACTTGTTCTGTATGTTCTGCAGACATGGCTGTTAGCTTTTAATTCATCAAAAATCCATTTTTGAACCTAATTGAGTGATTCCACTTCTGTAGGATTACTGAATGTTTTCTTAATCATCTCAAACAAGTTTCAAACCTTTATCTGTTCTGCAACTCCATAGTTAAAGCAAATGGTGAAAACATGCAGTAAACTTGTAAATACATTTGTGAGAGTTTCAGAAATAATTTGTACCCAAATCCAATTGTGTGTGAATCTCTGTTTAATTATCTTTCAAATGCCAGTGGCCTCATATTTTTAGGATTTTTCTACGATTTATGGCTTACAGATCTTGTTTTCTGTACAGTCAGATTCAAAGAAATTCCTAAAATTGTAGGTTTAATATTTTTGGGTGATTCTAATTGGGTTAGTCTTGTATTAGTACTGGCTATATAGGAAAAATATTATTAGTCTCTGTTCATACATATTTGTTACTGTTAGTAATGTTTATGTGTGACATGCATTGTTGAAGCAAAACTTTTCGGTTTATTTAAAACCCTTGACCAACTCTTCTTAGTAGAGATGGGCAACCCTTGTTTTATGCTTGCAAAATAAAACCTCTGCAACCTAACATTAGCTCTTTTGTTTTGCTTAAGTTTTCAAATAATGTGGAATATGGTTTGCTTCCTATTTTGGATGTTGTGTTATGTGAGCAAACTAAGTTAAGAAAACTGTTTTCTACTTTTACAAAAATGTTAGAAAAGGTTTTGTGAATGTATTTGATGTCAAACTAATGCTCTTTTCCTCTTTATGATGTTATCTACCAGGGTATGTTTGGTTTATACCATGGTGATAACCGAGAGAGGCAATTGCTAAGTCGTGGCACTCTCATACCTTCACTAGGTAAATAAATGGGGTTTTCTTTTAGTTGCTTTGTAGTACCTATAAGTCTTTTGTATGTTAGCCCTTAGTAAAGTGGTTAGCTATTGATTGTTGAATGTTGCATGCTTGTTATGTTTGGAGCAATGTGATTGATTGTGTTCCTTTTATATTTTCCGGCGATAGATGCGAACAATTCCGGAGAAGAAGAAGAAGTGGATTGGACAAGGATTCTTTATATGTTGATGGAATTCTTATATTGATGGAGTTGAAGACGTACAGGGACAAATAAGCCAAGGCAAGCCATCTTTTGCTCTCTGATTCGGTGTCTAGTTGGATGTCATTTGTTGATGTCCAAAGCACCTTGATTCTATGTGTATTATTCTCTCTATTTATGTCATCAATGTGTGATTGCAAGTGGGGTACTCCCTAGTGGTGATACTCCACTATTGTCGTTGTGATTATGGGATGCATGGTATCATGGCCGTGCTATTCCACTTGGTCATCTTGTATGCTCAACTTGAGCATCTTCCCTCTCAAGATAGTAACTTACACCACACTCACCACTTTTGTAGTATAGAGGGATCAATGTCATGATCTTGGTGTATTCTCAACTTGAGAGGAGTATGCCGTGTACCATCTTGGAGAATATGACGGGTAGTGATTCTCCACTATCCAAATTTTATAGTTAGTACCACAAATCTGAAAGTATAATCCTCTTTGTGTTGTCATCATACATGCTTATCTTAAGCAAGTATGATCCACCCATTGCTCCTTTATACCTTCTATGGCAAGATGACTCTCATCTCGGCCATAGTGCAATTCTAGTTCAACTCATGAAACTATAGGTTGGGAACCCCTCAAGGCTTACCTTGTTGTAAATGTTTTATGAAAACCTTGGGTGAGTTAACCCAAGCGTATGGTTTAAGAAAGCAAAGGATCTTGGTAAAGATGTTCGGAAAAGTGGTGTATGGTTATTTGTTGAACAACCAAGGTGTTGTGGGAAAAATGGTTTTAAAAAGGAGCACTGCGTATAAGTGTACACCAGCCCAACTTTTATCGCGCAACCACTCTACCCTGGTGTGGGACGGGGCTTAGCCCGTAGTTTGTTGAAGCTGGCGGGAGCACCCTTCACAACTTTCTAGGGAGGGTCATGACGACCTCCGACGCCGGGTTGCGCTCT
Organism: Lolium rigidum; assembly: GCF_022539505.1. Lineage (NCBI taxonomy): Eukaryota > Viridiplantae > Streptophyta > Magnoliopsida > Poales > Poaceae > Lolium > Lolium rigidum. The sequence continues at coordinate 394,057,654 of NC_061510.1, read as the reverse complement.
GGAGGAGGCAATACACTGTCTTAACCGATAGCCGGACGATTGCGAGGGTCTTCCGACGTGGCGCCGGAGATACGCTCAAAAAGGAGGTATGCTGCCGGGGTGCCGGGAAGGGGTAAGCCCGCAGGGAAGGACTCGTGCCAGTGGAGATGGGCGAAAGGTTATGTCCGGGTATCCGTCGTGGCATATGTTGTTATGCGGGGATGATGCCCACACGATAGGTATCCGGATAGTTGTGGGGAAAGTGCGCACACTCTGCAGAGTTAAATCTATTCGAATAGCCGCGTCCGCGGTCATGGACGGGTTGCAAAGGTCTACCTTTACCGGGGCTTGTGTTTTGTTTTGATAAATGCTTTGCAAATAAAGTGTTGTGTTGGATGTACCGGAAGGGTACGGAAAAAGGGTGTGTGTCGACCATATGGAGATGGTCGGGTGAAAATAAAACAAAGTGGGGGACTTCTCCTAGTGTTTCATGCAGAGGAGCTATTCTTCAATAAAGATATAGAGATGTCATAGGACTTCCCTAGTATCCCCATCACCTGAGATGGCGGTATGCTAACTCTTCTTCAATAAAGATATAGATATGTCATAGCTATCTTTTGAAGTATCTTCTTCAATAAAGATATAGAGGTGTCATAGTACCATTTTAGTGTCTCCATCAATTGCGATGTCGGGATGCTATATCCACAAGAGAAACTGATTCTCTTTCACATACTATATCCAGAAGAGAAACTAATTCTCTTTCACATACTATATCCACAAGAGAAACTATTCTTCCTCTCTTGTCTCTTTTAGTTAGCTCTGTTAGCATCTTTCTTGGTGGTTTGCGAGTACAATTCCAAATGTACTCACGGCTTTGTCCCTGGCTATTTACTTGGCCAGACTTGGAGGAACACGACGGATGAAGCAGGAGTTGGCGACGTCTATGCGAGCTAGGAACGTCTTCCCAGTCAGTTGCCTGTAGGGTTATGGCAGATGACTTGGGTACCGCGCTGCTGAAGTGATGTTGCTACTCTGATGTTTAGTTAGGCCCTTCGAGGCTATTATGTAAGCAATGGTCATGTGACCTCATTGTAATTTTCTTATTCCGCTTTGTAATGGATGGTGTAATTTGATATCAGTTCGGTTATGTGTTCACGACGCACTGATCATGGGATCGTGAACTATATACATAACAGGGAATTTCGGACAGCTAGTCCGGGGTCCCCACAGAGCTGGTATCAGAGCTATCCTGACTGTAGGAGACCTTAGTTAGCATGGACGTTAGTTAGGAAACAATTACTTGGGAAAAACTATTTATGAAACAAATTGTTTCTTCAGTTGGAAGTATAGCTTCTACTCCTCTTATTTAATCAAAGCTTCTAAATTCTTATCTCTCTGCTTTATAAATGTTCGAAAATTCTTGCTCTATTGTCTCATCCACTTCAAAACTACATATTGGACGATGTCCCCAACTCAGACCGAAGACTCTAACTCAAAGATGGATCAATCCCTCGGGAAGACTCGTGTATGTCCAACCGCGACTGTTCAGGATTGGAGGCTGACTTAGTGTGCAGATAAAAGAATTATAAGATCATGTCTTTGGTTATCACCAAAGTCTGTTAAGGAGCTGACCTTGTTCCTCTGTGGACTTGCACTTTTTGCAGTCGTCAGGGATCAAGCCCTCAGCTTCTTGACTAGTTATTTTTAGGCCAGCCACGAGAAGATCTCTACTTTAGAAGCACCTCAACAGCTACCTCTTCGAAGACCTCATGTTTCCGGGATGTCGAGACTAGAAGTTCTACGCAGCTTTCTCGTCCGCCTCAACCTCAACGACTCAACACCCGGCCCCTTCACCACCAACTGCTACAAGGATCCAAGTTGAAGTTGATGCTAATGTTACGAAGACGTCAACATATGCGACCAGCCCCAAACCTATAGGATGGATAGGACAAACTCAATCGCTTTGATTGAGCTACCCCCGCGCATTAGGAATTTTTGTGTACTTAGAGTATCATGGTTGGTGTGATGATTGCTTGTTGTTTCTTAGTGTGCTACCTTGAGTGTTTGTATCTGTTTGCTGTGTGCATGTATGTCTTGCTATTTAGACGTTCCCGCCCTTTTTAATTGTTTGATATTTGAAAAACTGAAAATTAAAAATGGGAATCTGCCAGTGTACTGTTTTGCTAATAAAAATAGTTTGGTAGCTCCGATTGATGTGATTCCAATTGCACTAGAACCAGTATGAAATTATCTTTCAAATGCCACTGACCTTGTATTTTTAGGATTTTTGTGCGATTTTTAATAAATAAAACTTGATCACTGTTTCTGGTTAGTATTTTGAGTCTCAAAAATTGAAAAATAAATATTTTTGAATGATTCCAATTGTGCTGATCTTGTTTTGTTACTGTGCATCTAGGAAAAATACCCGTAGCCTCTGTTAGTGGTATTTTGTCTCTGGTTATGGTTGTATGGGTGTCACATGTAATGTTAGGATTAAAATTTGCCTCGCCGATGTATTGCTAACTGCTAGTTAGTTGGGTAGATTAACGAAAGACTCTAACTCTAAACCCGTTAGCAGTTGTTTTTCAATCATCAGAAAAACTAACCCAAACCCCTATCTACGCCGACTACTTTCAAGGTCAGCTGGAGCATCTCCACTTCATCAAGAAAGCAGAAGCCTCTACCTTCAAGAGTGACTGCACCTCTACCAGAAGACTTACTAACTTGGTCTAACCCGGGAATATAATCGCGCTAACCTCTAGGATATCTTCTTGAAAATACCCTCCAACACATCGTTTGACAAGCTGAGTGAACAATAGCGTCAAAGCCGAGCTACATCACATGGTTCATCTGGTCCTCATCAAGTGAAGACTCCTGAAGGTACCTCAAGAACTCAAGATTAGGTGTAACTTACCCGCTCACTTCTTAACTGGTCAACACCAACCCGCAAGCTGAAGATTGTCTTCGACGCCCCCCTGTTGCTGCTTCATATGGGTACCAACCAGGTGTTTCATCAACTTACTAACTCGCCGCGCGTCCCCTATGGTTGAGTTAACACCGTGAGCGCCTCTTGAAGTGGTGGTTTGCACGTCGCCCCCGAAGATTCTTCAACTGAACAAGGAAGATCGACGACTTCTTCAGAAGCCCCCGACAGGACCGCAAAGCAGACGCTCTGAGTTTTTTTCCGAAAGCCGATGAAAAATCTTAAGGGTGGAAGACTTCGTCTTCCACTAAAAGTAGGAGCTACCCCTAACTTTTTAAACCTTTCTAACAAACCGTTGGAAACGTGGGATGCACTAACCCCTCTTGAAGCCGTGGACTACACAACACCCCCGAAGATGTTCGACTCAAGACGAGAGATCAATGCCTCCTTCGAAAGCGCCGACAAGACCCGTGGCTGAAGCTCTAATTTTCAAAAAACCCCGCTGAACAATCTTAAGGGTGGAAGACTTCATCTCCCACTAAAATCGGGCTAACTCTAAAAAGTTTTCAACCCTGCTAAGGCACCATTGGAGTGCACTAACTTTTCCGAAGTCGTGGACTCCGCTAGGATTGTTAAGAAGCTACAGGTCTAACATCTGCATGGAGTGGTCAACCTCCTCATGAAGCTCGCCATCTGCAGAAATCCATCATGTCTCCCAGAAGATGAAGCAACGACCTTCTCTACAACGGCACGTCTACAGAAGAATGGAGTCTGACTTTGGTTAAACTTTATAACCCCTCTAGTTCTGCGCTCAGTAATCTCGGGACGAGATTATTTTAAGGGTGGAAGATCTGTAACACCCCACTTTTTGCAACCTTGTTTATTTGTCCATAATGCAAAAATTAGGGGGAACAAAAACTTTTTCTTAGACTATAGATACATGAATTGCCTTGATCTGTTGGTTATGATGGATTGCCTTGATCTGTGGTAGATGAATTGTCTTGATTTGCTTGTTGAGTTTTGTCTTGAGCTACCTCATAGAACAACACCCCTAGTGGTTAAACAAGCAACTCACCAAATAAAACACATGTGTGACTTAGGAAATGTTGTTTTCCTTCTTACTACATCAAACCTCTCTCCTGATGACAACATGAGTGTGCCATCTTGATTTTCTCTTTGTAGTACAAGATAGCTCAATCATCCTTAATTCAAAACTTGGGATCATCTACCCCTCATCACATCCTTCTCTTGTACCCACTCATCCTTGTTGGTTTTGAGGCCATGTCGACCCTCTCGTGTTGACAGGCTTAAAATATCCAGACTTTGGCTTTTGATCTCTAAGCACCCACAACTGTTTTTGAATGACCTCACTACATGGATCTCATCTATGCATCACCCTCTTCAACCTCCACGTCTTGCATGTCTCAGTCAATCCTTGCAGCTCATATATTCAACTTGATCTTGTATCCTATTCAATGATTCAACACTAGATCACTTCTTTCAATTTTACCTCTTGTTTTTGTTCATCCAAGTTTATCTTCACAAAACCAAGAGTGGAAATGATGGATACATTTTGTAGCCACCATCTACTCTTGAGAACACTTCTCCCTAAATTAAGTTTTCTTTCTCAAAAGTCCTATTGATTTTCCTTCTCTAGTTTTGATCACAAAACTACTTCTGGTTTTATTAAATCTTCTCAAAATATGTCTTCAAAGAAAACAAAGAACTGAAATGGGTTTTGTTTTTCTTCCCATTTCTACCAAGTACTGATTTCTAAAAACATTATTTTCTATCTTGCCTTCTTTTTAACAAAAGGCTTGTTTATGGTACCTATACCATTTCTTGTTTTATTTTAAGTTTGAGAAAACTCTACTTTACTTGAGAAAGTAAGTAGAATATTTTGAACCCATATGTTCTAACTAGTTTTATCTGAACAGTTTCAAATTTCATTCCACTTGAGTTCATTCCCAATTGACCCTAGACAATTGAGGTGTTTCAAATACTTTTCAAATAAGTTATATTTCAAATGACAACTCTTGCACATCTTGTGTACATCTCTGATCTACCACATTCTATTCCTCCATCCTCCAATTCTTGATCAAATGGATGATCATCTAATACTTCCAAATCAATCCCAATTGACCTCTCATTTGTAGAGCAATTTATATTATTTTCCATCATCACCTTGACCTCATGAATTCATGATTTAAGTCACCATATTCTTCATTCTGGGTATATGAATACTTCACTCACCATCTCTCTTAATCTTGCTCTATCATTGACTAAGCCCCCATCACCATCCCATCTACCTTGACATGCTCATGCATTGTTGCATGTGGTCAATCCCAATCCTTCCAGAATTGAATTCAAATGAAAACTTCTATTCATTAACTCTACCTTGGGAACTATCTTCATCATAAGTTGGTCTCCACCAAAGTGGTGAAGATTATTCTCATGGCACATGTTACCCTCATATTCCTTTCTATCTATATGTTTCTACTCATATTTTTAATCCTCATCAAAGTCACCCATTGGCATTATATCCTCAACATTATGACTTGGTCTATACACATGGATGTTGTGCATCTCTCTCTTTGTTCACTTGTTGTTGGCACATGAAGGAGCCGGCCATGGAGAGAAATTTCGGCCAGCCCCTCCTCTTCTTTTCCTTCCACCACAAGCCTTGCCACCCACCTTGGCCAATCAAGTGAAGAGCTGCCACCACTCCCTCCCTCTATAAAACCCACCCCTTGGCCGGCCACCTCCCCCTTTGCTCTCATTTTTGCTCTCTCCACTCACTTATCCACCTTATCTACTCCCTCACACTCTTCTCCTACTACCCCCCACGAAATTGCTGCTGCCCCTTGCTCCCATGGCCGGCCATGGCCATGGAAGCCACCTAGATGAAGCTCTCCCCCTCCCTCAAGCTTCCCTCACCATGAGAGCTTCCCTCTCACTCTCTTCTCCCCTAATCTTTGATGAATCCAGCCCTATTTCTCCTTTCTCCTCTCACAAGATTGGATCTTGATGCAGGTGCATGTTGGTCCAAGCATGGAGAAGGTTGAGCAATCCTCAGATCTGAAGCTCTTGACCAAAGTTCGTCCAAAACCTTGCAGTAATTTTTGCTATCTTGCTGTTTCAGATTCTGGTACGATCTTGTAAAATCCACCGAATCTCGTATGCAGATCCAAATCGAGTGATTCAAAGTTCCACAGATAGGTATCGAAAAGATCTACAACTTGGCGTTGGTCTCATCTTAAAATTCGTTACGGATTTTGCATGGTAAATAAAGTTCTACAAACATGCAGAATCACTGTTTGTTAGATTTCTTCCGTTTTACAAAACCTTTTTGAGCAAACTCAACTGTGGGTGAAAGCCCTCTCAAGTACCTTCATTTTGGCGTTGGTTTCATCTCGATTGACCTCCGGAAACTGAAATGGTTCACAGATCAAGATCTGGACAGATCTGACTTTGTCGAATTAAACCAGGAGCTTGGAGACGAATTTTTGAATGAAACCAACTGGGTAAGAACCACCTATTCAATACCTTTCAGATGCAGCAGACCTCATATTTTTATGATTTGTGTATGATTTTTGATGAATTAAACTTGTTCTGTATGTTCTGCAGACATGGCTGTTAGCTTTTAATTCATCAAAAATCCATTTTTGAACCTAATTGAGTGATTCCACTTCTGTAGGATTACTGAATGTTTTCTTAATCATCTCAAACAAGTTTCAAACCTTTATCTGTTCTGCAACTCCATAGTTAAAGCAAATGGTGAAAACATGCAGTAAACTTGTAAATACATTTGTGAGAGTTTCAGAAATAATTTGTACCCAAATCCAATTGTGTGTGAATCTCTGTTTAATTATCTTTCAAATGCCAGTGGCCTCATATTTTTAGGATTTTTCTACGATTTATGGCTTACAGATCTTGTTTTCTGTACAGTCAGATTCAAAGAAATTCCTAAAATTGTAGGTTTAATATTTTTGGGTGATTCTAATTGGGTTAGTCTTGTATTAGTACTGGCTATATAGGAAAAATATTATTAGTCTCTGTTCATACATATTTGTTACTGTTAGTAATGTTTATGTGTGACATGCATTGTTGAAGCAAAACTTTTCGGTTTATTTAAAACCCTTGACCAACTCTTCTTAGTAGAGATGGGCAACCCTTGTTTTATGCTTGCAAAATAAAACCTCTGCAACCTAACATTAGCTCTTTTGTTTTGCTTAAGTTTTCAAATAATGTGGAATATGGTTTGCTTCCTATTTTGGATGTTGTGTTATGTGAGCAAACTAAGTTAAGAAAACTGTTTTCTACTTTTACAAAAATGTTAGAAAAGGTTTTGTGAATGTATTTGATGTCAAACTAATGCTCTTTTCCTCTTTATGATGTTATCTACCAGGGTATGTTTGGTTTATACCATGGTGATAACCGAGAGAGGCAATTGCTAAGTCGTGGCACTCTCATACCTTCACTAGGTAAATAAATGGGGTTTTCTTTTAGTTGCTTTGTAGTACCTATAAGTCTTTTGTATGTTAGCCCTTAGTAAAGTGGTTAGCTATTGATTGTTGAATGTTGCATGCTTGTTATGTTTGGAGCAATGTGATTGATTGTGTTCCTTTTATATTTTCCGGCGATAGATGCGAACAATTCCGGAGAAGAAGAAGAAGTGGATTGGACAAGGATTCTTTATATGTTGATGGAATTCTTATATTGATGGAGTTGAAGACGTACAGGGACAAATAAGCCAAGGCAAGCCATCTTTTGCTCTCTGATTCGGTGTCTAGTTGGATGTCATTTGTTGATGTCCAAAGCACCTTGATTCTATGTGTATTATTCTCTCTATTTATGTCATCAATGTGTGATTGCAAGTGGGGTACTCCCTAGTGGTGATACTCCACTATTGTCGTTGTGATTATGGGATGCATGGTATCATGGCCGTGCTATTCCACTTGGTCATCTTGTATGCTCAACTTGAGCATCTTCCCTCTCAAGATAGTAACTTACACCACACTCACCACTTTTGTAGTATAGAGGGATCAATGTCATGATCTTGGTGTATTCTCAACTTGAGAGGAGTATGCCGTGTACCATCTTGGAGAATATGACGGGTAGTGATTCTCCACTATCCAAATTTTATAGTTAGTACCACAAATCTGAAAGTATAATCCTCTTTGTGTTGTCATCATACATGCTTATCTTAAGCAAGTATGATCCACCCATTGCTCCTTTATACCTTCTATGGCAAGATGACTCTCATCTCGGCCATAGTGCAATTCTAGTTCAACTCATGAAACTATAGGTTGGGAACCCCTCAAGGCTTACCTTGTTGTAAATGTTTTATGAAAACCTTGGGTGAGTTAACCCAAGCGTATGGTTTAAGAAAGCAAAGGATCTTGGTAAAGATGTTCGGAAAAGTGGTGTATGGTTATTTGTTGAACAACCAAGGTGTTGTGGGAAAAATGGTTTTAAAAAGGAGCACTCGCGTATAAGTGTACACCAGCCCAACTTTTATCGCGCAACCACTCTACCCTGGTGTGGGACGGGGCTTAGCCCGTAGTTTGTTGAAGCTGGCAGGAGCACCCTTCACAACTTTCTAGGGAGGGTCATGACGACCTCCGACGCCGGGTTGCGCTCTGGAGGAGGCAATACACTGTCTTAACTGATAGCCGGACGATTACTGAGGGTCTTCCGACGTGGCGCCGGAGATACGCTCAAAAAGGAGGTATGCTGCCGGGGTGCCGGGAAGGGGTAAGCCCGCAGGGAAGGACTCGTGCCAGTGGAGATGGGCGAAAGGTTATGTCCGGGTATCCGTCGTGGCATATGTTGTTATGCGGGGATGATGCCCACACGATAGGTATCCGGATAGTTGTGGGGAAAGTGCGCACACTCTGCAGAGTTAAATCTATTCGAATAGCCGCGTCCGCGGTCATGGACGGGTTGCAAAGGTCTACCTTTACCGGGGCTTGTGTTTTGTTTTGATAAATGCTTTGCAAATAAAGTGTTGTGTTGGATGTACCGGAAGGGTACGGAAAAAGGGTGTGTGTCGACCATATGGAGATGGTCGGGTGAAAATAAAACAAAGTGGGGGACTTCTCCTAGTGTTTCATGCGGAGGAGCTATTCTTCAATAAAGATATAGAGATGTCATAGGACTTCCCTAGTATCCCCATCACCCGAGATGGCGGTATGCTAACTCTTCTTCAATAAAGATATAGATATGTCATAGCTATCTTTTGAAGTATCTTCTTCAATAAAGATATAGAGGTGTCATAGTACCATTTTAGTGTCTCCATCAATTGCGATGTCGGGATGCTATATCCACAAGAGAAACTGATTCTCTTTCACATACTATATCCGAAGAGAAACTAATTCTCTTTCACATACTATATCCACAAGAGAAACTATTCTTCCTCTCTTGTCTCTTTTAGTTAGCTCTGTTAGCATCTTTCTTGGTGGTTTGCGAGTACAATTCCAAATGTACTCACGGCTTTGTCCCTGGCTATTTACTTGGCCAGACTTGGAGGAACACGACGGATGAAGCAGGAGTTGGCGACGTCTATGCGAGCTAGGAACGTCTTCCCAGTCAGTTGCCTGTAGGGTTATGGCAGATGACTTGGGTACCGCGCTGCTGAAGTGATGTTGCTACTCTGATGTTTAGTTAGGCCCTTCGAGGCTATTATGTAAGCAATGGTCATGTGACCTCATTGTAATTTTCTTATTCCGCTTTGTAATGGATGGTGTAATTTGATATCAGTTCGGTTATGTGTTCACGACGCACTGATCATGGGATCGTGAACTATATACATAACAGGGAATTTCGGACAGCTAGTCCGGGGTCCCCACAGTCTAGGGCACAAGCCCTAATCATATCCTCTAGGATCTGGTTAGTTCTATCCGTTTGTCCACCTGTCTGAGGATGATAGGCGGTGCTATAGTCCAACTTAGATCCTAAAGCTTCATGTAATTGCTTCCAGAATGCTGACGTGAACACGGATCCTCGATCCGACACGATCTTCTTGGGCACTCCATGTTTACTCACGATCTCTTTGATGTAAAGATCGATGAGTTTTTCCCCTTTATCTTGTTGGTTCACTGCTAAGAAGTGTGCACTTTTCGTCAACCGGTCCACGATTACCCATATCATGTCCTTCTTTTTATTAGTCATGGGTAGTCCGGTGATGAAATCCATCCCTATTTCCTCCCATTTCCACTCTGGAATAGGTAAAGGTTGTAACTTTCCTGCCGGACTCTGGTGTTCAGCCTTCACTCTCTGGCAGGTATGGCATTCCGCCACATATTGTGCTATTTCTCTCTTCATATTGTTCCACCAGAATAGCTCCTTTAGATCCATGTACATCTTCGTACTTCCCGGATGGATGGAGTATGGTGTTTGATGTGCTTCCTGAGTATTACTTCCTTGATTTCAGTAATATCCGGAACACAAATTCTTTTCTGGAACCATAATGATCCCGATTCTCCTCGATGAAATTCTGATGGTCTTCCTTCATCTATCCTTCTCATCTCCTCCATGATGAATGGATCGTCCAACTAACCCATCATTATCTCATTCTTCAGGTTGACATTTAGCTCATCGGCTACTTGTAAAGCCGATAGTCCTTCATGAGCTTCTTTCTCCCAAAGTTGTATTTGGGCTTGACTTATTTCCTTCTTCAACTCCGGTGATAACTCTTGTTCCACTCCCCCAGTGCTCTTCCTACTCAAAGCATCTGCTACAACATTAGCCTTTCCTGGAGTATAATTGATGGTCAAATCATAATCCTTGATTAGTTCTAGCCATCTTTTCTGCCTCATATTGAGTTCCTTCTGAGTGAAGAAATATTTAAGACTTTTGTGATCCGTATAGAGCTCACACTTGGCTCCATAGAGAAAATGTCTCCATGTTTTAAGTGCAAATACAACTGCTGCTAATTCCAGATCATGTGTTGGATAGTTCACCTCATGAGGTCTGAGTTGCCTCGATCCATAAGATATCACTTTCCGATCTTGCATTAGTACGCAACCCAATCCATGCTTGGATGCGTCACAGTACACGGTGTAATCCTTGCCAACTTCAGGAACTGCTAACACCGGTGCTGTGGTGAGTTTCTCTTTTAGAGTTTGAAAACTCTTTTCACACTCCTCTGACCACACGAATGGTGTATTCTTCCTTAACAGCTTCGTCATTGGTCCTGCTATTTTGGAGAATCCTTCAATGAACCTCCGGTAATATCCTGCCATTCCTAGGAATCCTCGGATCTCCTTGACAGTCTTGGGTGCTTCCCATTCTAGAACTGCTGCTACCTTGCTTGGGTTAACAGCTATTCCATCTTTACTAATGACATGACCAAGGAATTCTACTTGATCTAGCCAAAATTCACACTTGCTGAATTTGGCATAGAGTTGATGTTCTCTTAGTGTTTGCAACACTATCTTCAGATGTTCAGCATGTTCAGCTTTATCTTTGGAATAGATCAAGATATCATCGATGAATACGATGACGAACTTGTCTAGACATGGCATGAAAATCTTATTCATGAGATTCATGAAAATTGCTGGGGCATTGGTTAATCCAAAAGGCACTACTAGGTATTCATGATGTCCATACCTTGAGACAAAGGCAGTTTTCGGAACGTCTTCCTTCTTGATCTTTATCTGGTGATAACCGGATCTTAGATCAATTTTGGAAAAGACTCCCGCTCCTCTAACTTGATCAAATAGATCTTGTATTCTTGGTAGTGGATACTTGTTCTTGATTATGACGTTGTTCAGATTCCTGTAGTCTCCACACATCCTTCTTCCTCCATCTCTTTTATCTACGAAGATCACATGTGATCCCCATGGTGAAACACTTTCTTGTATGAATCCTTTCTGTTCCAAGTCATCCAATTGCTCCTTAAGTTCTTTCAACTCCTTAGGTCCCATCTTATATGGTGCTTTAGCAATCGGAGCTGTTCCTGGAATTAGGTCGATAGTGAATTCTATCTCCCTATCTGGTGGCATACCAGGTAATTCCGCAGGAAATACATCCTGGAATTCATTTACTACAGGTATATCCTCTAACTTCACTTCCTTCATGCTGTTCAGCTGTAGATCGACTTTGATCTGGGTATGCTTGTCGCCTTGGTAGATCATTCTACTTCCATCAGGGCTTTTCAAAGATACCGTCTTGTTCACACAGTCGATCAATGCTCCATTAGCTTCTAACCAGTTCATACTAAGAATGACATCAATGTCCTTCATCGGTAGAATGAACAGGTCCGCGTCAAACGCGCACTTATTGATCATGATGACTTGTTTTTGTTTGGTATGGGTTACTACTATCGTTCCCCCGCGTAAAGTATGGTTATGGGTGTGTCTAACTTAGTGCAACTAATCCCATGTTTGATGATGAATTGTTGAGAAATGAATGATGTAGTTGCACCGAGTATCAAAAAGTACTTTGCCAGGATGAGTGAGTATCTGGAGCGTACCTATCACCGCCTGATCGGAGTTGACCACCTCCTCCAGACTGGTGCAGTTCAGCTTGCCGAAGGGCTTCTTATTCTTCCAGTTCCCTCCGGTGTTTCCTCCTCGGCTTCCACCTCCTCCAGACTGACCTCCTCCGGTGTTTCTCTTGGGGCAGTCCTTCAGCATGTGCCCCTCCTGACGACACCCAAAGCATATTATCTTGGGTTTCCGGCAATCTTGTGAAAGATGCCCTCTAAACCCACAAATGCGGCAAACAATCTGGTTTGCGGCTTGGTTTCCTTGGTTCCTCCTATTATTGTTGTTGTTGTTGTTGTTGTACCTTGGTTTGAAACTTAAGCCAGTATTAGGCTTGTTACTGACATATCTCTTAGGCTCAAACTTGGCCTTTTTCCTCTTCTCCTCCTGCAGTTGTTTGAAATCATCTTCCAGAGTGATGGCAGCATCCACCAACTCTTGAAACTCAGTTGCTCTCATCATTCGGAGTTGTACCTTGAACTGGGGACTTAACCCCCTCAGAAACCTCTTCTTCTTCTTGTCCTCGGTGTTGACCTCCTCAACAGCGTACCGGGACAGCTTTGAAAACTCCCCGACATAAGTCAGGATGGCCTTGTCCTTCTGCTCGAGACTTTCAAATTCTCGACGCTTCAGTTCCACAATACTTTCAGGGACATTGGATTCCCTGAACTTCCTTGCAAATTCCTCCCAGGTAAATACCTTTCCAGCTGGATAAACAGCTACGATATTGTCCCACCATGATGCGGCAGGTCCACACAGCAGGTGGGTAGCATAACGAACCTTCTCTTGATCGTTACATCCAACGGTATTGAGCTTTCGCTCAGTATCCATAAGCCAATCTTCCGCGTCCATTGGCTCGGGCGCGTATGCGAAAGATATAGGCTTGGTGTTCTGGAAGTCTGCTAAGGTGACTCCCGGATTCTCAGGTCTCTCCACCCTGTTCTGTTGCAGCAATTCTTGGAAGAATTTGTTCTGCTGCTCCAACGTCACACGTTGTCTTTCCTCCACCAGCTGCATGTACTGGACGAAATTCTGCTGCGTCATGGGTGGTGGTGGTGGTGGAAACTGATTCCTGGCTGCTTCGTCCGCCTCTTCCTTTTGTTTGGCTTCGCGCTCCATGCGCTGCGCTTCGGTCTCCTCTCCTAACGCTCCCGACATAACCCCCTAGTTCTGCAACACAAGATGATACTCATAGTTACTCCATGCGCAAGTTTTCTGAGCTCAACATTGTGCACGGAACTAGTCACGCAATGGAAATCAAGAAGCAAATCCAAATCATACAAAACATATACCATATATTTACATACTTAAGTGGTCTGATTACAATACTCAAGTCGATGTGAGTATGCAAACTCACTTATTAAAGTATATGTACAAATTTCTACAAAATATTACACACTACAATACACGTGGTACTTGTGTATTGTAGTCCTCGCTTCCCTTGGTAGTCTCTAGTCGATCTTCACTCCCGATACATTCCAGAGCTTCCATCCGGTCGAACGTGTCGTTCTCCCGACAAAACCCGGAACATAAGGTCTCCCCGTTGGCTGGTAGTCGGAATCCGATGATGATCCTAGGGAGAAATCAGTGTTCACGAACTGATCATTCAGTGCATCGTAGTCCACCCATCGGGTGTACTCCCCTGTACCTACACCATAGGTATTTCCTACATTCGTATCCGACTCAACCTCGTGTCGGATACCCTCCAACTTCTTCCTCATTCCACGGATAACTCGGTGCTGGGTCGTGGCATCTTCATTCATCTCCTCGTCATAATACGCTGTGGTACTATGAGTTCCAGTATCAGACCCCCAACGCCAACCCGTGGAGTTTTCTATCGGAGTCACGGAACGCTGATTGTTTCCGGATTCCACTCCGCCCTCATATCCTCTGTAGGAACTACTAAGATAGTTCCCAGGTGTAATGGGTGTAGTTTCTCGTTCGGGGTGGTCAATACTAATATAGTCACCAGCTGAGTAGACTGGTGTGTGCACCTCATTCTCCATAGGTTCCTTCCCCTTAGTCTCCTCCTTGGGTTCAGTAAACTCTTCTAGCATTGTATCAATTGCTCCCGTCAAATGACGGTTCAACTGAAAGAACAATGATAATAAGTTGCGGCTATTGTCCATATATTTTGCTGCTTCTGCTGGTTTGCTTTTGGCATATTTGAAATGATTCAGCATGGGATCATCGTCCTCCTCCATATGAGGAATGTGTGTGAATTCGGAACCCATAAGCTCTTTCTTCTTATGCTCCCGAATATCGGTTATGGCTCTCATAACGGCTATATGGTAGGCTGTGTTCATAGTTCTGGCTTCCCCTGCTGGCATTACTACGCTCATTCCCAAAGATTCGGGAAGTCGTAGCCCTACCCTACACTTGGCCAATACAAGTACCATCATAGTACATGTACTTCTTTACTTGAATCCGGGGATCACACCCAAATTCAAGTAACATGGCTCGTAGAATATCTCGCAAGTCCTCCTTCGTATTCACTCAGCATGGAATCCATCACCTTCACGTTTCGTCCGGACGTGAACTTGCCATGTTGGCTGTAGAAATAGAAAGATTATGAGATTAGTAATAATGCATCTTAATAGAGATAATAAAGAATTATCGCACTAAAAGATATGGTTGTTTTATTCTCAATTGAATATACACCATATTTTTAGAGAATTCTTTACTAGTCCTATTTGACTCCTAACGTTCGGTCCCATTTACTAGGTTCCAACCTAAGGTCAAAGCTTTTGCTCGATACCAACCGTGGTGACCCCGCATACCACCGCATGTTGTAGTATGCCGATCGTTGATATAACATTCACGAAGTACCATTCCGCAAATATTACATCCCTCAGAGTAGTACAACAGAACATAGCAGGTCCATAACTCATTCATTTATTATTACAAATATCACACACATGTTGTCTCGGAGCTCCTCTTGGGTCCTAAGAGGAATACTCCTGGGTTCGAGGCGAACCCAACTTGGCTTACAATATAAGAGTCTCATTAAGTTATACATTTATTTCTTCGAGCAGCTAAATACTAAGAGTTCGGGCTGCTCGGCTTCTACTACTACTCGAGATGTTCAGGCTTGATCTCCTCCGGAAGCCTCCCGGTTCCGTAGACGATGAGGTAGTCTACGCCCTCGATACCTCCAGAGAGGTCTCGGTTCTTCATAGCCGATGATCTCGGCTCCTT
Source organism: Lolium rigidum (assembly GCF_022539505.1). Taxonomy (NCBI): domain Eukaryota; kingdom Viridiplantae; phylum Streptophyta; class Magnoliopsida; order Poales; family Poaceae; genus Lolium; species Lolium rigidum. Next base: position 394,042,063 of record NC_061510.1, on the reverse strand, counting down.
CATTGTTGTCGTAGTCCTCCTCCAGACGATTCAGACAATCTAAGCATGGGATTTAAGAGTGGTATGAGTACGAGCGTACTCAACAAGTTCATTATAGATAAGAGGTGTTTAATGCACTAGCTACGATATTAGACCATAAAGTCTAATACCAATGCAAGTTTTGGTAAACATTTCTTCAAGAGATTGCTTTTATTCCAAAGAGCTATGTCCGTCAGCCTTCACCGGTTTACTAGAACTTCATGGAGCTCCTTTCCGGCCACGTTCGCAGTTCCTTATCCCGGAACAGGGAGTGACAGGTCACGGTTCTTTACACTCGCGAGGGGTGTTGCTTTACCCATAAGAGATCTTAACCTTGGTGCCAACCGGGCAGCTTTCCCGTCCACACTTCCTTCGGTGTGAGGCCCGGTATAAGGTCATAGTCAATTATATTCCTCCGCTTCCTTGCACACCCACCCTTTGTTGCAAACCCCGACCCTGGGTCCTCGCCGGTCCCATTATTCCCGTAATTTCAGGGTGGACCCCGACCACGACGACAGTCTGGGATTGAACCAAACTCCTTCGCCGGTAGCTTCAACCCATCATAGACCACATTACCGTGGGGAATTAGAAGGGGATCCCCACCCACCAATTGTTCCGCAAGCAGCAACCGCTACGGTAAGCAACAGCTATACCGTGGGGAATTAGAAGGGGCTCCCCACCCACCAATTGCTCCGCAAGATACAACCGTCTACGGTAAGCGCATCCATGATGTACAAGAGGTGGAAATACAATTGACTATTCCGTCCCACTCCAGATCTTATGGTTAACACGGGTATTACGACACAAGAATCACTGGCGACATTTGTTGTTTAATCCTAGATGGATATAAACCCTTGCAATGGAACCTCCACCATATCAACACAATCCATGGTTCCATTGCCCACCACATAGTCATATTCATAGTTATGAAAATAGTGGTTTTGGTTTTTATGCAATAGTGATAATCATAGTACTTTGCAAGTAATTTGATAAAGATACTCAAATGACATGAGCAAGTGATGAACTTGTCTGAACACTGCAAAGTTTTGCAGTTGGAAGGTGTGGACTGACCCTTGTCCTCTGTCTCTGAAAAATAGCATCATTGTCCGATAAGGGCAATGGTTAAAGAAGCAATTATGCATGATTCCAGTTTTAGGGTTTGTTCCCCCCTTCCGATGTCGTTGTTATTATATGAGAGGTTAAATACTAAGAATATCTTGGAGATACTTGATTTAGGGTAAATACAACCTTGAAATATTGTCAAGGGTTTTTTTTTAAGTCCAAATGCATTAATGGACTTATTTTCATTTTAGAAAATAGGGATTTCTATTTTCGTGCCCTCGGGTCCTTAGTTGTGCTCAGTTTTCCCCAGCTCCTTAGTTTTTCCTCAGTTTTACCCAAGCGTTTGTCTGAAACCATCAGACGTGATGTAACGGCCGGTTGCCCGACGGTTGACCGTTATCTTCCGACTAGTGGGGCCACGTAGAGCCCGCAAAGACACGTCGGACCATCCATCTTTGTTTGACCGTAAGCATCGCCGTATCCCCGACCAAAACGCGAACGAGTGGGGCTTCGGTATATCAAATGACAAGTACGGCCATGACGCCGATACAAGGGGCAATACACGGGTAGGATTAGATTTTTAAACGGAGCTCTACGAGCGATGGCACGGAGGAGGTGGCATGCGGGGTGCCGAGATGAGATCGACGTCCACAAAGAACCGCATGAGGCGAGACCGGACGCATTAGATAGATATGAACTAGACGCGTTTAACCATGCAAAGAAGAGAAGAAATGGTCTACGACATCGACGACCACCTCAAAACTTTGACCGACCGTGTCGGACACGAACGCGAGCAATGTAGAGAAAACTAGTGTCTCTCCTTTCGGGCGTGTATAGGTGGGTGCTAGGAGAGTGTGGTGGCGAAGGGAAAGATCTCGCGGCGGTCTGTGGCGTCCAGCATAGCGGGTCGGCGTGGCCGTGCCCACAGCGGCGTGCATGCATGATCGGCATTGGCATCAGCATGTACGTTCGGCATTGGCCTCGGCGGTATCTCTCGGTGTGTCGGTGATCGAATGAGGGGACGGGATTGAGGGTGCATCCCGACGTTGACCTAGCGAGTGGCGGCGAGCATAGCCGTTTCGACCATGCCGATATCGGCATCGGCATCGTTTGGAGGCTGTGGTGCTCGAATCAAGTTGGGATTTGTTTCTTGTAGGCCAAAATGAATTTGAAACAAGTTTCATGTTGAAGGTTAGGTAACGAAAGTTTGTAACTATCCCAAAATTATACTAGCGCCATGGTGAGGTTCTTTTTGATAGAGCTATACGGTTGGGCAAACTTTTTTGACACTTTTTAGATAGGGTTCCTTGTTGTTACACGTATGGCATCATGTATGGAAAATTTGGGGTCATTTGGAGATGTTCGAAAAAATCACTTTGCTTAAGCGCATGCCGTTTCGTCTCGCTGAAACCAGCTTTTCTAACAAGGTGATTTTTTCTACCTTCTCTAAATAACCTCAAATTTCATACAGCTGATCTTCTATACATAGATAGATAGATTGTTTCGTTTTTACATTTTTCGAACTTTTTATTTCCCTTTACAATACCCAATTGATTTTCAGGTCAAAACCTCGAAAAACAAGCATCATGTATGGCATCATTTTCACCCTAAATTTTCTGAAACTTTCCCTTTTAGATATTCCTTGTTGTTATAGGTATGCCATCATGTATGCCAAACTTGGTTAGGTCTCACCGAAACCAGCTTTTGTAACAAATTAGGTTTTTTCTGCGTGAAAAGTAATGGCTACAACAAATTGTTGATGGTTTATCATTTTTTTGCGTGAAAAGTAATGGCTACAACAAATTGTTGATGGTTTATCATTTTTTGCGTGAAAAGTAATGGCTACAACAAATTGTTGATGGTTTATCATTTTTTGCGTGAAAAGTAATGGCAACAACAAATCGGTGATGGTTTATCATATTTTTTGCGTGAAAAGTAATGGCAACAACAAATTGTTGATGGTTTATCATTTTTTGCGTAAAAGTAATGGCAACAACAAATTGTTGATGGTTTATCATTTTTTGCGTAAAAGTAATGGCTACAACAAATTGTTGATGGTTTATCATTTTTTGCGTGAAAAGTAATGGCAACAACAAATCGGTGATGGTTTATCATTTTTTTTTGCGTGAAAAGTAATGGCTACAACAAATTGTTGATGGTTTATCAATTTTTTGCGTGAAAAGTAATGGCAACAACAAATCGGTGATGGTTTATCATTTTTTTTGCGTGAAAAGTAATGGTAACAACAAATCGGTGATGGTTTATCATTTTTTGCGTGAAAAATAACGCCTAAAACAGTTTATAATTTTTAGCGCGTGAAAAATAATACAGAAAACCGCCCTTCAGCAAGCTAATTAACCGCCAACAGAGAGAGAGAGAGGGGTTATCCTGCCCGTTCCCTATATCATACGATCAACGGTCGGTGGGCACGATCCGCGTGACATGGGCTAGACCAATCGGAGCGATGATGCACGTCTGCGAGAATTTGTGAAGAGAGAGGGCAAAACCGAGTACTATCAAGAAACCAAGGGCACCCGAGTAGTAAATAGACTAAGGGATTCAAATATGAGATTTAAAAAATGGAAAATGCGTGTTTTGTACAATGAAACCCATCTTGGCCTACCTCAAACTATTTGCAATACCAATATACATCGAGTGTGAGAATTGTGGCCTCATTTAGACAAAGTATGATTTGGGGGAAGTCTGTTTTGGGAAGGGCTTATTGTGGAAAACCATGCACCTTCATAGCTACTAGGTGATTTGAGAAGTGGCAATTTGTGGTAAAACTTGATTTATCTATGATTTATCTATGATTTGAGAAGTGTCAATTTGTGGTAAAGACTCCATGAGTAAGTGCCACTCTTTTTAGGATTTTTTTGCACATTAAATGACTCATTTAACTAGTTAATCCCATTTGTTGACTCTCCGTTGACCAGCCACTTGAGGGTAAAACTGAGTATATTGCACTAGCCAGTATTAGCACTCGAGGGGAAAATTGAGCACACAAAAAATGCTAGTATAAGACTCGAGGGTATACCCGAGTATATCTAAATTTCCGGGGTTAGACTCGAGGACACGTGCAATTGTTGACGCGTAGACGCGGGTCGCGGTGGAGAAGTCGAGACGTGCAATCGTGGACGCGTGTCGCGTTGCGTAAGTCCAAGACGTGCGTACGTGCACCCGTGCACGCGTAGGACGCGGGTCGCATTAACCACCCCTCGCCTTTATAGACGCCTCCTCCCACTCGTCTCTGTCACTCTCACTCGCTCACGCATCGCCAACTCTCTCCCACGTCCCATCATCTTCTCCAAAGCAAAAACCCTCTCCCTCTCCCTCTTCCTCTTCCTCTTCCTCCGCCGGAGAGATGGACAAGGAGAATGCCAATCCCATCGTCGAGGTTGGCTCGAAGCGCGACGCCTCCATCTTCGGCCCCGTCCCCTCGACGGACGACGCCGCCGCCGCCGCCGCCGGTGCATCGGAGGCTGCCGCCCCCGGTGGCAGTCGGATCCCGGCGGGATGGGACCCCTACGACCCCGTGCCGTACGTCCCGCCCCCGAACCCCTACGACACCTCCCCGGAGGACCCATGGAACGAGGTAACTACGGTTTGCTTCCTTTTTTGTTCCCCATTCCTTTTTGAACCCTATTTTTGCTGGTGTAGATGGATCTGTAGATGGATCAGTATTGGGCTAATATTTGCGCCGATTTTATTCCATTTTGTTTTGATCATTTCTTGATTTGGGGTTCGGCTGTTCGGTTAATTTATGCAAATAATATTGGATCTCAATCAGTTAATTTATGCAAGTAATCATGGGATCTCAATCAGTTATTTTATGCACTAATCAAAAGATATCAACCGTTTAATTTTGCAAATAATCTCGAATGTGTTCAAGTTCAGATCTAGTTCAGATCTAGAATCCGTTTCTTTGCCTATGATGAATGGTTGGGCACAAATTTTTACAGGGAGGGTTCAGCGAACCATTGCCGTGTACAAATCTGTTGTGCATGAGCTTTAGTTCGCTTACCCCTTCCCCGTAGATATATAATCATGTCCACTCTAACCGAGGCTGACTCTGTTTTTCTTAACTTTGTTATCATGTACGTTAGTCATCGTTGCAACTCATTCACTAGTTTCCGTTTGATATGGATCAGATGTCCGGCGGCGACGTCGGCAGCGACGAAGAGCGAGGAGGACGTCAAGACTCGCCGAGTGCCGCGGAGGCCGCAGGTCGGCCAGCACATCTCCTACTTCGCCAAGGAGGTGTACAGGTGCCCCTTCGCACCAGGAGACTCGGCGCCACGGACTTCAACTCGCCTCGTCACGCATGCCGAGAACATCAGCAACACCTTCCCCAAGGTCGGCACGACGGTGAACGTCCACTCCTTCCGCGCCAAGCACGTGGCGCTCGGCATGCACCTCCGCAGCTTCCGGCCGGGTGGAGATCTCCGCCGGGCGCATGCCTCCGCTCAAGCCCAAGGCTCCCAAGGGGAGCAAGAGCAACAAGTGGAGGGAGAGCCGGATGGGGTAGGCGGAGTCCTCGGACGTGTGCCGCCGCTGCCGCCGCCTCCTAGTTTGTTGTTGGGATCCCTTTGTTGTTAGCTAGGGATCCCTTGTTGTTATGTTAGTATGATGGTGCCGTGAAGAACCTCGTTACTATGTTGGCTGCTGTGTATGCAGCCTATTATCTATCCATATTATCTAGGGATTATCTATCCCTAGTCTACTATATTTTGTTGGCCGTACTTAGTTTTCTTGATTTACTATGACTGTGAATTTATCGTACATTATCCCGGAGATTTGCTTCTAGATTTAACTACATACATATGAACCGGAGGGAGTACTAGATTTGCTGCCATATTGGGCAAACAACGAGGGCCAAAAGGCACAAATAATTGAAGAAAGTCAGAAATGCAAGCTTCTCTAGATTTTATACTAATTTGGTGAAAAGGACAGAGAGAAAGAGGGGAAAAAGGTGCACTTAATAGGGATGCCAATTTGGGGCCGAGAGAGACGTAACCCAGCTCCTGCTCACGTGCAACCAAACGCTTCTCGTCCCGTCCCACGCGGGCCCTTTCTACCAGCCCCACGCGACGCGGGCCCACACGACTCGGCCCCACAAGACGCGGCCCCACACGTGACGGAACGGTCAACTAAACGGGAATCCCGCCGTCTGAGCTGCTTCTGCGGGTTTCAAACAAGGGCTTGGGGAAAACTGAGGAAAAACTAAGGAGCTGGGGAAAACTGAGTACAACTAAGGACCGGAGGGCACGAAAATAGAAATCCCTAGAAAATAATATGTGTGATTTAAATCATTATTTAAATCCTCAAAATAGGACTTATTCTTAATTATCTTCAAAAATTCTCTTTGATATTTTATTTAAATAGAGAATTTTATGCTGATCCTTTTTCATATTTTTAATTCATTTTTAAGAGTTTTTTATCAATTTTCTATTAAATTTCAAAGTTTCAGCATATAGGAATTATGAAATACCAAAAATACCCTTGGGCCCCACCTGTCAGGTGGCCCAAAGGGTTGAGTCAAACCCGAGCCGCCCCAACCGGCTCTGGCCGGACTAGACGCGCTCCCCTCTCCTCGCACGCGAAACCCTAATCTCTCTCTCTCGCTCTGGCGACCAGAGTCGCCTCCGCCGTCGCCGATTTATTCCCGCCGCCCTAGGCCGTCGCCGGCGACGAGATGCTGCGGATCTGGGTCGCCGTTCGACGGCGAACCAGATGGTCCGCGCCGATCTGTCGCGGGCGTCGCCGTTCGCTCGCCATCGTCGCTCCAGTGCGCCAGGCCGTTGGCGTCCGCCGCCGCGCGTTGGAGAGGCCGTGGCCCTTCATCCAGGCGCCTCCCCTGCGCGTGGTGCAGCGCTAGGTGCGGTGGTGGTCGCCGGGCTTGGCTTGGCCAGGCCCGGTGCCGCCGTGCTCCGGCGCGCGCCGCCTTGGCCGCCATGACCGCGTCGGCCATCTCCTCCCTGGTGAGTTCCTCTCCTTCCCTTCTACTTCTTCTTCCTCACCTCTTCTTCGTCTAGCTTGACCATGGCCTGCTTGTCCTCGTAGAGGTTCTGGTCGTGCTAGCTGCTGTGCTGCTGCTGTGCTGTTTGTGCTGCTGCTGTGCTACTTGTGCTACTGCCATGAATTCTTGCTACAGTGCTGCTCTATTCTGCCCATTAGCTATGCTTAATTCTTGCTATCTTGGTTATCTGTGAAATACTTGTTGATTATCTGTGGCCAATTCAATATCTGGTCCATGCTCTGTTGCTTAGTGATGCTCTAGCATGCCCTAACATGCTATGGCAAGCTCCGATGATCATGTGTTCATCGATAGGTCGGTTATTGGCTTGCTTACCCGTGCTCGTGCATTGTCGTTACCTATCTATGTGTATGTGTGTGGCACAGATCGGTGCTAGTGCTTGCTCAAGCATCAGCCGACACTTGCAGTGATCCTCTGGATTATTAGCATGTGTCTGTTTCATGATTTACTTGTTAATATCAATTATCTGTGTTGCTTTATTTGATGGAGTGGATAATTGATGTGAACTATACAATGATGATCATCACAATTGGTTGGATTAGGCTAGATGGATGCCCACAGTGGTTGGGAACCCTAGCCCTTCTTTGAACCCAATCAGGGTGATGATATTTGTATTTGACTTGTTGGTTTGGCTGATCTAGGGTTTGAGGTGTCCCTGGCAGCATTCATATGCTGCCCTAGGGTAGCTCCCCTTTTGTTGGCTTGCTCGTTGCTTACCAAATGCTTTCTGGGTGATCTATTTATTGGATTGCCAGTGGCTCTTGATGTTGAAATCAAACAGACAATATTCTGTCTAGGTCTGATGGTCAATTAGCTGTAGGTGCTAAGTGTGTGTAACTAGGCTGACTTGTGCTCTCATCTCTTGCTGGATTTCTTCAGTTATGCAATTCTTGTCATATCTGTTGTTCCCTTTTGATGATTGACCAGTGTCCTTTCTGCTCTTGCTTGCACCATATGGTTTAATAACCAGATGATGACACAATCTTGGGTATCACACCCTGTTGATCATGTGTGCTTGATGCATATGCTTATATATGAACAAAACCATCTGGTTTGTCCATGATGCTTGGTATACCTCACTCCAGCTCCTAGAATGTGCTGGTTGGTGTAGAGGTTTGCCTCCGTGTTGATCTTATGGTTGCTTTGCTTGCCCTGCTCCTCCCGGTGACTTGATGAGCTTGATTTAATTCGAGTGGTGTCTGGAATAGATTGAACAGTGAGGCTGTTCTATCTGCTCTAGCTGTTCTTGGTGTTCTTGGTGTTCTTGGTGGCTTACCAGTTCAGTTCTGCCGATGGTTGAATCAAATGGCTAGGGTTTGGCTGGGAAAAGCTTTGATATGTTGCTGGCTTGCTCTTGTTGGTCGACAGCACCACCTGCAGCTTGTGGTGACTCACCCTGGTGTGTGTGTGTGTGTTGCACATGCACATAGCCTCGGTGAGCTGCCTGGTTGTGTGAGTGTGCAAGTGCTGTGCACTTGGGCTTGATTCTATCTCGTGGCATGGCTCGCTCGGCGGAGACTTGAGCATATCCACTTCATATCATTTGTTTGCTAACCTACCAAGTGGCAATGCCACTTGGCATAATATGCTTTATGTTTGTTATTTGCGAGGATCAACCTGATGCTCCAAGAATCATGGAGATCATCAAGTATAAGGCTAAATGAAGACTAGATTGTAGTGTTAGGATAGAACATTAACTTGTACTTTTCTTTTCTTTTCATTTTCCATTTTGTCCAATTCTTGTAATATGTTGTAATATTCATTTGTTTCAAATTTTGAATATTGTAAATGACAATGTATTATGTGTGTGATGATCAATAAAGCTCAAGGTTTTCTCTAATGAGCTTTAATTATAATGTGTATAATTTATACTTTGTATCTTTATTATTTATTTAATGAATTTCCTTATAATTAATTTATGAGATATTTATTTTTATGTTTGAATTTGAATTTCAAATTCAACTTTGAGTTGAATTCAATCATACAACTTAAGTTGGATGTGATCTCTTCCCCTCTCTTCTCAAAAACCTAATCTAGTTAAGTGAGGTACAAGTTTGTCGCACTCTCGAAACCCTAACCCTATAAGGTGTCGAGAGAGAAACTTGTCCCCCTTCGATGCAGTTTTTATTTAAAAGCGCGAAATTTCCCCAGAATTTGCAATGCAATGCACATCCCTTTCGAATATCTACCCCTCGATCGTCTCTAAACCTGGGACATTACAGGCAGGCAATATTAGGGTTCCTCCGGCGAAGGTTACTGCATTATAGTAGTCCTCAATCCAGGTATCCGGCCTTTCCGTGCCATCATAATTCTTCAGGTTTCCGGGTAGCTTGAGGTTCATCCTTGGCTTTGGTTCCTCTCGAATCATCCTGCCAAAGCACTTTGGGCCGATGTAATCAGATCTGTACTCATTGAGGCGTTCTCGGGCATCGCGTGGGCCGCTGCCCGGGGTTTTTGAGCGGGAACGAGATCTCCGGCCACCGCCTCTGCCTCCGCCTCCACCACTGGGTGGTGGTGAAGGGGACCTGCGAGGGGGCCTGTAAGATTTTTTGCTTCCTCCCTCTGATTCCGGGCGATCTTCCTGTGGCTCGCTCCGGCTCCGGTGGCTACCTTCACCTTGGTGATAGTCTCCTCCGTCGTTCCGGCTTCGGCGGGGCTCCGGCTCACGTTCCGCGTTCCGGCTCCTCCTGGGCTCAGGATCACGATCGTTGTTCCGGCTCCTTCTGGGCTCAGGCTCACGATCGTTGTTCTGGTTCCGACGTGGCTCCGGCGTACGCTCCCTGGTCTTTGGCGGTGGCATGTTGTCGCGAATGTTGATTCCACCGGCCCCATGGGGCCTGGTGTTTCCGGCTGGACTGCGGCGGCGAGGAGGTGGGGGACGCGGGTACCCGTTAGGCGGAGGTGACGGGTTCTGGTACTTGTTCCTACCAGCGTACATTGCATCCTTCTCCTTCTTCGGATCTGACGGAGGTGTCTTTGATGGTACGGGGATCGGATTTGGGTGCTCCCTTGCTTTTCTTCTGCGCTCCGTGGATCCGGTGCGCGATTCGTCATCAGATGTCGATTGATATGGGCGTCCTTCTGCGCGGTGGATACACAGTGATCCGGATTGGATTCCAATCTGCGCGAAGTATCTGCCTTACTCTGCTGCTGCACTGCCGAAGCAACGAGCTTGCGGACGTAGCTGATATCAATTTCCTCGTCCTTCTTTTTCAGGATTTCCGCCGCCTTTTGCATGTTATCCTTTGGATTTGCGAGCGGCTGCTGTTCGGCAGGGGTTGCGAAGTTGATCCTGCGGGGAGGGATTGCTTCTCTGATGATTCTATCAGGCTCCGCCTGTGCGTAGGTCATTTTCACCTCCCACTCTTTCCTCATACTCTTGACTTGTTCGAGTGTTTCAGTGATTTCGTGGTCCTGTCTTTCAAAGCGATCCATGATATGTGCAGCTTCCGCCCTCTCATCCAATATTGCAGCTGCAGTATTGGCGAATTTCTTGGCTGTGGCCAGCATCTCCTTTCTTGTGGCCTCTAAAGCCTCCGGATCTGCGGCATCGCCAGGGGTTATGGGTTTGTTGAGGACGTCGGACTGCGCGACTAAATCCATGCGTGCTTGCGCGACTATCTCTTCTGGGGACAGGACGTCTTCGTTCGGACGCTCCCGATCTAACGGAGATCCTGCATTGGACGGTCCTGGGTCGGACGTGGTATCTTCATCTTCCTGTTCCTGCTGATCCAGTGGTGCCACGGTTGCGAGAACCTGCATAGGCTGGGCGGAATCGACATCAGGTTGCTCACCGCCTCCGAGTTCCTCCAGCTTTCGGTTGAACTCTTCCGTGTCCATGGAGGAGCAATCATCGGAAGTTGGGCTTAGGTTGCCCAGGATCGATTCTTCACCCGGGGCATCGCTTTCTCCGATAGCCTCCTGCTGATCCAGAGCGTCGCCGTTTTCCGGGGCCACGACCTGCACGGGGCCAGCTCCGACTTCTTGAGGGGCGGCTCCTGCGGTATGGGCTATGAAGTGCACGAAGTGACACCTTTGCTTTTCTAACACCTGGGAGACCCAGGCGGATCTGCATTGGTCTTCCACCGTTACTTCCTGCTCAGGGGCGGATTGGGTGGGCTTTGATTTTTCCAGATCTAAGGCGGAATTTTCCTTAGGAAGTTCCTGCGACTCAGATCGGATCTTCGCGACTGCGTCCTGCTCAGCGGCGGTTGCGTCAGCGTTACTTACCAGGGCGTTCCCGTCGGAATCGACGGTTTCGCCAATGAAGATGTGGATGCCGCCGATTGGGACGATGGAGAGCTTGACGGGGTCGGTCTTAGCCGGATTCCAGCACTCGTCCGGAGGAACGAACGGAAAGTTTCCGACGTAAAGAACACGCCCCACCGCGATCGTGTCCTCGTAGCTTCCCATGGCGGAACCCTCCCGGTTCCGGCCTCCAGACGCCGCTGGCCCCACGGTGGGCGCCAACTGTCGTTGCCTATTCGACGGTACATCGGAGGAGGGATCCTCACGAGGGGGAGAAGAAGTAGGGGCCATAGGGCGAAGTGCACACGGGACGGTGGTACGCGATTTACCCAGCTTCGGAACACCTGCACGAGGACAGGGCCTACTGCTGCTTGTCTGGAATTAACTGGGCGCTTTCGCGTTGTTACAATGAGTTGTGGTTGTGCCTCTAGGGCTCCCGGGATCCGGCTTATAAAGGCGCACGGATCTAGGGTTTACATGGAGAGTCCTAGCCGGATTACAGATTGCCTAACTACGGTACAATGTCTTGCCGTGTACGTCAAGGATCCGCCTTCCATATACGCCGTACTGGATCCGGGTTCCTCATGGGCCTCCACGGATCCGGGTTCCTCCGAAGGTCGATGCGGATCCAGCTTACTGATCCTGAGCCGGACTTCATCCTTCATGATCAACAACAACTGGGCCGCCCGATGGGTCGCATGCCACATCACCGTCTATGGGCTACCCGGGCTTGCCGGATCTAGGCACTGTCGATGGTACACCCATGAAGTATACCCACAACAAATAACGACAGCTCTATAATCATGTTTTCCCCTGCCATTCCTTTATAACCGAATGGTCTAAAACTGAATACAAACCCTCAGATGGAGCACAGGTACACAGATCCACTACCACCAATAATCAGAGGGAGTTAATAACAAATGCCCCATGACAACTATAGCTAACGTTAGATATTAATAGCCAACAATGCTTGAAAATTACATGGAGTTTTTTTTTGGCTTAGTGCTTTTAACACTGGTAGAAAAACAGGCTTCCGGGAAGCCCCATAAGTCGCGAAGGTAAAGGAACCGCGACTAATGGGGTCTTTAGTCGCGGTTCGTGTGGCGAACCGCGACCAAAGGCCTGGGCCCGGGCGCACGGTGGCCAGCTGGTGCACGTGGGGGGCTTTAGTCGCGGTTGGCCAGGCCAACCGCGACTAAAGGTGCCCCAAGGCCTTTAGTCGCGGTTGGCCAGGCCAACCGGGACTAAAGCCCCTCCCCTATATGTACCCATCCAGCCATTTGGAGCCAACACTTAGCCATTTGGAGCCATTCTCTTCACAAACTTCACAAGTGAGTGTTAGGTTTGCTTTTGGTTCCTCTTATGCACATAAGGTGTTTGATGAAATGCCCCAAGAGCATGAAACAAACATGATATGAAGTGTTGGAGCCACACTTGAGCTTTCTCATTTATTTTTTCCTCCTCGATCGCGGTTAGCAACTTGAACCTTTGATGTGTCGTCATTGATACAATATGCATGTGTGTGTAGTTCATTGTTTAATTTATATTGTTTGTAGCTAGTTAGTTTAACAAATGCATGATGGTTAATTATATATTTTATATTATAATAATGCAGATGAATCGGCAATGGATGTACGGTAACCGACTCTCCGGCGAGTTCGGTACGGGTTTGAAAGATTTCCTCGTAGTGGCTAATGCGAACAAGCAGGGGGGTTTTGTTATCCGTCCATGTGTTAACCGTAAGAATCGAAGGGTTACTCTTCCTCAAGAGATGTTCACATGCACCTGCTTCGGCACGGTTTCATGCCAAGCTATAATTGTTGGACCAAGCATGGAGAAAGAGGGGTTATAATGGAAAAAGATGAAGAAGGGGATGATTTCATCGATGAAAGCTATCTTGCTCATTTCGGTGATACTTTCATGGAGGATGCTGAAGGTGAAGGGGAAGGTGAAGGGGAAGGTGAAGAAGAGGCACGTGATGATCCCGTTGATGATCTTGGTCGGACCATTGCCGATGCACGGAGACGCTGCGAAACCGAAAAGGAGAGGGAGAATTTGGATCGCATGTTCGAGGATCACGGGAAGGCGCTGTACCCCGGATGCGATGATGGTCCGAAAAAGCTGGGCTGCTCACTCGGATTTGCTGAAATGGAAGGCACAGGCAGGTGTAGCTGACTCGGCATTTGAAAACTTGCTGAAAATGTTGAAGAATATGTTTCCAAAGAATAACGAGTTGCCCGCCGATACGTACGAAGCAAAGAAGGTTGTCCGCCCTCTAGGTTTAGAGGTTCCGAAGATACATGCATGCATCAACGATCGCATCCTCTACCGCGGTGAATACGAGAATTTGAATGAATGCCTGGTATGCACCGCATTGCGTTATAAGATCGGAGGCGATGACCCCGGTGACGATGTTGAGGGCCGTAAACCCGGGAAGAGGGTTCCCGCCAAGGTGATGTGGTATGCTCCTATAATACCACGGTTGAAACGTCCGTTCGGGAACAAAGAGCATGCCAAGTTGTTGCGATGGCACAAAGAGGACCGTAAGTCGGACGGGGAGTTGAGACACCCCGCAGATGGAACGCAATGGAGAAAGATCGACAGAGAGTTCAAAGATTTTGCAGCTGACGCAAGGAACATAAGATTTGGTCTAAGTACGGATGGCATGAATCCTTTTGGCGAGCGAGCTCCAGCCATAGCACCCGGCCCGTGACTCTATGCATCTACAACCTTCCTCCTTGGTTGTGCATGAAGCGGAAGTTCATTATGATGCCGGTGCTCATCCAAGGTCCGAAGCAACCCGGCAACGACATCGATGTGTACCTAAGGCCATTAGTTGATGAACTTTTACAGCTGTGGGGCAGACCTGGTGTCCGTGTGTGGGATGAGCACAAAGAAGAGGAATTTGACCTACGAGCGTTGCTTTTCGTAACCATCAACGATTGGCCTGCTCTTAGTAACCTTTCGGGACTATCAAATAAGGGATACAATGCATGCACGCACTGCTTACATGAGACTGAAAGTGTACATTTGCCAAATTGTAAGAAGAACGAGTACCTTGGGCATCGTCGATTTCTTCCGAAAGGTCATCCAAGTAAGAAAGAAAGGCAAGCATTACAACGGCAAGGCAGATCACCGGCCGAAGCCTGCGGAACACACCTGGTGCCTGAGGTATTTGATATGGTCAAGGATTTGAAAGTCATATTTGGAAAGGGTCCTGGCGGACAATCAGTTCCGAAGGGAGCTGACGGGCACGCAACCATGTGGAAGAAGAAATCTATATTCTGGGAGCTAGAATATTGGAAAGTCCTAGAAGTCCGCTCTGCAATCGACGTGATGCACGTTACGAAGAATATTTGCGTGAACCTCCTAAGCTTCTTGGGCGTGTATGGGAAGTCAAATGATACAAAGGAAGCACGGCAGGACCAGCAAATTTTGAAAGACCCTGATGACCGGCATCCGGAACGGTTTCAAGGTCGTGCCAGCTACGCTCTCACCAAAGAAGAGAAGGTCATCTTTTTTGAATGCCTGAGCAGTATGAAGGTCCCGTCTGGATTCTCGTCCAATATAAAGGAATAATAAACATGGCGGAGAAAAAGTTCCAAAACCTGAAGTCTCACGACTGCCACGTGATTATGACGCAATTGCTTCCGATTGCTTTGAGGGGCTCCTGCCGGAAAATGTTCGAGTAGCCATTGTGAAGCTATGTGCATTCCTCAATGCAATCTCTTAGAAGGTAATCAATCCAGAAGTTCTACCACGGTTACGTAACGATGTGATCCAATGTCTTGTCGGTTTCGAGTTGGTGTTCCCGCCATCCTTCTTCAATATTATGACGCACCTCCTGGTTCACCTAGTCGATGAGATTTCCATTCTCGGTCCCGTATTTCTACACAATATGTTCCCCTTCGAGAGGTTCATGGGAATATTAAAGAAATATGTTCGTAACCGTGCTAGGCCGGAAGGAAGCATCGCCAAGGGCTATGGAAATGAGGAGGTAATTGAGTTTTGTGTTGACTTTGTTCCCGACCTTAAGCCGATTGGTCTTCCTCGATCGCGGCACGAGGGGAGACTAAGTGGAAAATGCACGATCGGAAGGAAATCAACGATATGTATGGACGGCCATTCTCCGACCGAAGCACACCACACAGCTTCGACCAATTCCAGCTTGGTGGCTCCGTACTTTGAGAAACACAAGAATATTTTACGCTCGGACAACCCCGGGAAGCCCGAATCCTGGATTAGGAAGGCCCACATGGAGACTTTCGGCAGTTGGTTGAGAAAACATTTAATGAGTGACGAACATGTTGTAGATCAGTCTGTACATGTTGGCCAAGACACCATCTTCGACTATAACGACTTTCCAAGGGTACGAGATAAATGGGAATACATTTTACATGATCGCCCAAGATAAAAAGAGCACCAACCAAAACAGTGGTGTCCGCTTTGATGCAGCAACCGAGAATGGGCAAAAGGTCACATATTATGGTTACATAGAGGAGATATGGGAACTTGACTATGGACCCTCCTTTAGGGTCCCTTTGTTCCGGTGCAAATGGTTCAAGCTAACAGGAGGTGGGGTAAAGGTGGACCAGCAATACGGAATGACAATGGTGGATTTCAACAATCTTGGTTACCTTGACGAACCATTCGTCCTAGCGAAAGATGTCGCTCGGGTTTTCTATGTGAAGGACATGAGTAGCAAACCGAGGAAACGGAAAGATAAGAAAACGATCAGTACATCATGCGATGATCCAAAGCGCCACATTGTTCTTTCAGGGAAAAGAAACATCGTGGGAGTGGAGGACAAGACAGACATGTCAGAAGATTATAATATGTTTGCTGAAATTCCGCCCTTCAAAGTGAACACCGACCCAAGCATTAAGTTAAATGATGAGGATGCTCCATGGATACGGCACAATCGTAAGCAAGCAGGGACACAAGGAAAAAAATGATGTGTAATAATTTATTGTACCAAACTTTGTTGAATGGATCATGTGAATTATATTACCCGTGATGTGTTTGGTGTCCATTTTCGAATGATTCAATTGACTCGAGATAGCACCGATGATACATGAAATTTGGAGTGATTTAGTCATACTCCCGCATACAGGAAATTTGGAGTGACTAAGTCATACTCCTGCATACATGAAATTTGGAGTGACTAAGTCATACTCCTGCATACAGGAAATTTGGAGTGACTAAGTCATACTCCTGCATACATTAATTTTGGAGTGATTTAGTCATACTCCTGCCTAGGCGTATAATATGCATACTCGTAGTCTTCATAGCCGCCGCCGTTGTACTGGTAGTCGTCGCCTTCTAAGTTGCCGGCGTCGTCGTTGCTGTCGTCGGGCGGTGCTCGTGGCTCGAACTGAGGGTAGCGCAGGCGGGGGATATCGCCGGCCGTGATGTAGTCCATGACGCTCCGCGAGTCCGGCCGTACCACCATAGCCGACGGCCGGCCTCGTGGAAGTTTCCGGGAGGCGGACCGTCCTCCTCATACCCGGCGAGCGCCCTCTCACGCCGATTGATGAAGAAGGCGTCCCAAGTATGCTGGTTATCGGGATGCCGGCGGGGATTCATCCGCTGCTCCGGCGTGAGGTCGAGGTAGTAGTGGTTCGTGATGGCCGCCCGGCGCGCAGCACTCGAGGGACGGGAGGGACCGGCACGCCGCCGGCGCTTAGGCTCCGGCCCGGCAGGGACGCGGTAGCCCGGTGGGCAAGGGTAGTTCGAGGCGCAAAGCTCCTCCACCTGCCGGTAGGTTAGAGTGGGTGCGGTGGAAGCCATGAGAGAGTGATGAGAGATTGTAGAGATGTGATAATGCTGGCCAAGCCGGGCTACCTATATGTAGTGACAAATGGCGGGAAAAATGGGAGCGGGAAGACAGGAGGCGGGAAGAAAGAGGCGGGAAGAAAGTGGCGGGAAGAAAGAGGCGGGAAGAAAGTGGCGGGAAGAAAGTGGCGGGAAGAAAGAGGCGGGAAGAAAGTGGCGGGAAGAAAGTGGCGGGAAGTATTTTTTGATTTTTTGATATATTATTTGTATTTTTAAGAATTTGAATTGAATTAGTTTTATTTTTCTGATTTTTTGGATATATTATTTGTATTTTTAAGAATTTGAATTGAATTAGTTTTATTTTTCTGATTTTTTGGATATATTATTTGTATTTTTAAGCATTTGAATTGAATTAGTTTTATTTTTCTAATTTTTTTGATATATTATTTGTATTTTTAAGAATTTGATTTGAATTAGTTTTATTTTTCTGAATTTTTTGATACATTATTTGTATTTTTAACATTTTGAATTGAATTAGTTTTATTTTTCTGAATTTTTTGATATATTATTTGTATTTTTAACATTTTGAATTGAATTAGTTTTATTTTTCTGACTTTTTGATATATTATTTGTATTTTTAAGAATTTGAATTGAATTAGTTTTATTTTTCTGAATTTTTTGATATATTATTTGTATTTTTAACATTTTGAATTGAATTAGTTTTATTTTTCTGTATTTATTGATATACTATATGTATTATATGATTTTCAAAAAAGAAAAGTATTTTCAAAAAAGACCTTTAGTCGCGGTTGGCCAGAACCGCGACTAAAGGTCCTTGCGCGCGGGAAATTAAAAACCCGGCGAAAAACCCTTTAGTCGCCCTTTAGTCGCGGTTGGCGACCCCAACCGCGACTAAAGGGGGGGTCCCTATATATTCCCGCGGCGCGAACCGCCGCGCCACAGTTTCTTCTTCTCCGCCCGACTGCTGATCTCTGAGACGCCGCCGCCATCGTCATCGTCTCCGCGCCGCCCTCGTCGTCTCCACGCCGTCGCCGGCGTCATCGTCTCCGCGCCGTCGCCGCCATCGCCGGCTCCTCCATCTTCTCTTCTCGCCGCGCCCGTAAGGATCCAATCCACAAACCGCCGCCGCCGCCCGTGTGCCGCGCCGTGTCGCGCCGCAGCCGCCGCGCCACTCAGAGGAAGGGGCGGCGCCGCACGAGAGGAAGGGGCGGTGCCGCACGAGAGGAAGGGGGCGGCGCCGCGAGAAATGGTCCGGCGCACCGCCGGCCAGAGAGAGGCGCCGGCCACAGTGGGCGCCGCGCGCGATGCGCGCGTGTACCCCCGGCCATTTTTTTTTTTAGTTTTAGTTCTTGTTAATTTCGACATTTAAATTAACTAAAAATTGAGACTTAAAATTTGAGACTTAAAAAACTAAAAGAAGACTTAAAATTTGAGACTTAAAATTTGAGACTTAAAAATTTGAGACTTAAAATTTGAGACTTAAAAATTTGAGACTTCAAATTTGAGACTTCAAATTTGAGACTTAAAAATTTGAGACTTAAAAATTTGAGACTTAAAAATTTGAGACTTAAAATTTGAGACTTAAAATTTGAGACTTAAAATTAACTAAATAATTTGAGACCACCGGCGCCACACAGACAGGGGGAGAGGGAGGCCGGCGGCCGGCCGGGGGCGCGCACCACACACGCACACATGCAATAGCTAGGGCGGCGCCCGCCGGCGCCCCGGCCCCTCCAATCTCTCCCGGCGCACACACGCGCTCTTCCGCGACACCCTCTCCCACCCCTTCCAGCTCGCCGGCCCCCTCCTTTTGGCACCGCCTTTTCGCCACCGCCACCGCCCCCTTCTGCACTTAATTAATTTGTTTTTACTACATGTTTTCAGGACTAACATATGGCGGACGATAGAGCTGACCCGATTATGGACAACTATGATCCGGACGCTGAAGAACATATCTTGGGCATCATAAAAGGCGATGTTCTATATGTGCCGACCGGACAAGAAGAAGATGATATCTCTTCTTATCTGAACCTTGAGGGTGAAGATGAAGGGCATGGTCAGCAAGATGGTGCCGAAGAAACGTCGATAAACGACGATCTTCAATTGGAAGTAGCAACCACCTCCGGCGCCGAGGTATATATATATACATTGAGCCTCTGGTGATACAAACTCACTGATTTGAATAAATATGTGTGTACTAACGCGCGCGCCTCTCTTTCTTATTTTAGCCCTCTGCCGGATCGTCGAAACAATCGAGTACGTCGTCGTCAAAGCGTGGCGCAACCAAGACGATGAAAGCAGGAGAAACATGCACCATCGATGTTGTCGAGGAAGCAACCGGCAGGCCGCCGGAGCCCAGCAAGAACGCCACCAAGTTTGTCAGCCAATGCGGAGCCGTTGTTAGAGACAACGTCTCGATCACCGTCCAGGAGTGGAATGAGCCAAAGAAGGCACGTGTTGGTTTCACTTTTGTCGATAAGAGAACAAAAAAAGATTGCTTCAAAAAGCTTATGGAACATTTCGTTCTACCTCCGGAATACCGCAAATACGATGAGGAGGGTAACAAGATTGCGGAAAACAAGGAGAGGTGCAAGCTAGTCAAACAGTTCGCTCTTTCTAAGATGGCCAACGCATTTCGGAAATACAAGCAAAATCTAGCCCATGACTTTGTCAAGCCGGGCAAGACTCCGGATTTCAAAGGACAATATGAGAAACTGCAACATGATTGGCCAGAATTTGTGAAGCAAAAGAAAACGGAGCAGTTCCTTGAAATATCGAAAAAAATAAGGATAATGCGGCCAAGAAGGAGTACAATCATAAAATGGGGCCAGGAGGGTATCGCTTTTGGCAGCCTAGGTGGGAGAAGATGGAGAACGAGCTGAGGGCGCGAGGAATCCA
The DNA here is from genome assembly GCF_022539505.1 of Lolium rigidum. Classification (NCBI taxonomy): domain Eukaryota; kingdom Viridiplantae; phylum Streptophyta; class Magnoliopsida; order Poales; family Poaceae; genus Lolium; species Lolium rigidum. The sequence goes on along the minus strand of NC_061510.1, from coordinate 394,022,004 downwards.
TCCAGGTACGGAGGGATGGGACCCAAGGGCCAAAAGCTGGTGGTACGGGCATGGGGGATCGCTGAACCCGGAGACAAGGGAGTGTGTTTACCGGGGCAAAATAATTAAACCCACCCAAAAGCTTATTGAGGCAATGAGGGATGCTCAAGAGGGGAGGATCAAGTTCAACGGAGAGAACGACGTCCCGACAAAAGCCCTCGGGAATCCCGAACACGGAGGACGTGTACGAGGCATGGGGCCCATTCCGTGGAAAATAGGGTTCCCCGAACGATGACCCGTACGGTTACGAAGCCGTAAGAGAAAGATGGATCGGGAAGCGGATGTTGTGGCGCGGTTGGCATCGGAAATGGATGTCATGAAGAAAACCGTGAGTGTACTAGTAGCCGAAAGAGATGCAGCTCGGGCGCAGCATGAAGATCATCCATTGGATCTCGGAAGCGGCCAGCAGCGGAGAAGCAGCGTGGCTTCCACGGAGGCCCCACCGGCTGGTGAACCGACGATCGAAATTACTGCACCGGAGCCTCTGGTGGTCGAAATTACTACACCGGAGCCTCCTCGCTACCCCGTGGACGATATAAAGGAGATGAAAGCATGTCATCTGTATTATCCTATCGGGAACATGTCCATGAAGGTAGCCATCGGCAGTGCTTTACCACCGGAGCACTCCACCACAACAACCCCATTCAAGATGGCTATGCTCGTGTCACGGTGGAGGACATAGTCCAAGGGTTTGAGGACCTGGACATTGACATTGCTACACCCGAAGGGGCGACAAGACTTGGAGATGTCAAGCGTCGGTTCATTCTATGGCGAAGAAGTTTATCAAGTTTCCGGGCGAGGCGCCAACAAGTCCACCCCCTACGGTGGTGGTGGTGGCGGCGGTGGCGGTGGTGGTGGTGGTGCTTCACCTACACCTCCTTCACGAGGGCCGACGCCGCCCCCAATTCACCTCCGGCGGGTAAGCAGCCGCCGCCCCCTAGTCCGCCCCGGGCGGGTAAGCAGACGCCGCCCCCAATCCACCTCCGGCGAAGAAGCGAAGCAGCAGTCCTGGATTATTAACCCGGACCCTTACGTACCTAAGAAAACAAAGGTACCGGAGGTATCACCGAAGCCTCTCCCCACGAGGCCTTGGGAAAGTAGTGCCGAGGAAGTCGAGGCGGGCGCGGCTGCTGATTTAGAGAAATGGAAGGCGAGCTGCAAGAAGAAAATAGAGGGCGAGCCCAAGCCGGTATTTTCCGATGAGCAAAAGAAGTGGGCTAAGTCATTTTTGAACACACCGTCCCAAGCCGCAAAGAATCTGCCCGACGACTATGCACGTGAACTTCGTAGGCAAGCACTCGCGTTCAAGAGGAACCAAGAGTTGGCGGAGAAGCAGGAGAAGAAAGCCTTGGAGGAGGCCGAGAAAAAATTAGAAAGGGGGAAGGAAGTTGCCCAGCTCGGGGAACAAAGTAAACAATCGATCGCCCTGCTCATAGTGCAAGCCGCCGGTCCGGATGCCCCCGATATCATAGCAGCTGCGGCAGCACATGGATTGACTGTAACGAGTGCCAGAGAACAAGCGGCCACCTTAGGTATCACTCTTCGTGCACTCGTTAGGCCTTGATGAGGCGCCAATGAAGGACGTAGTATTTACATATGTGAAGAATGGCCCTCTCGTCGAGCCTGCGCAGGAAGAGGATCTACCTCGACAAATGAAAGGTCTGCTAAATTGGTACAAGAGTTACATAAAACTTAAAAACGCCAAAGACTATATTTATGCGGAAGTTAGAGCTGAGCATCACTTCAAACATTACAATATAACAATTCATCGGAGTGAATTGTTCCAGCTGTTCAATCTGCGCGACCTCGACAAATCTATCATCAGTTGCTACGTTCTGTAAGTGATTTATTAATTTCTACCCCATCTCGTTCATTGCATGCACTATATATTGTCCTAACTATCTTGTTGTGTACGCTATTATGCAGAATGAAGAAGCGGGAAATGCAAATAAGGAACATCCATGATGTTGGGTTCATTGACCCACACATCGTTAATTCATATGTGTTAGAACACCACCCCGCCGACGTGGAGGAAGACCTGTGGCGGTTTCTTAGAAAACAGGAACTCAAAAGTGATATTCTATTTCCTTACCATTTTGGGTGAGTGTTTCTGTCTTGAGCACATTCTCTTTTGTTTACTCCATGCATGGTATGTGGCTAATCGATGAGTTATATATGCATGACTCGTGCATGTATCGTGTCCGCGAGGTTCCACTCGGATTCCGATGGTAATTCAATTTCACACCTCCACAGTTCTCGTCCACGACTCTCTGAATATGGATGCGGCGCTTTGGGCCGACATGAGAAAAATGATGCAAAAGTAATTGTTTTCATTCATTTGCGCTCTATATCGATCGGCCTATTCCGTTCATTATTTCCTAATATCAAGTAACTAATTAATAACTCTCTTGTTCATTTAATTTTCTTTGGCTCGTAGGGTTTGGAGACGGTTCGTAGATGAAAAGGTCGGTGAATTCAAAAAAGAGCTACATTTTAAAAGGGCAGTGCGGACGACTGGGGATATTCAGCCACCGGGGACCAATCTATGTGGATACTATGTTTGTGAGAGGATCCGGAGATACACCAACGAGCGGGACCAGTCGGATGAGATCAACATCAAGAGGAATAACCTCCGGAAGACGCTTAGTCCGAAGCTCGCTTCCGACCACTTCAGGAGGAACTAGCTGGATGGTTCGCGAGGGAAGTCATCGATCCTACAGGACAACACTACGTAGAGGACGTAGAACTATACATGCATTAAATTATGTATGGAAACTTGTTCAAACTTGTATATGGTCATCCGATGATATTGAATATATATTGTATATTCCTCTTGAATTCTTTTTGGTTCTAATTTCAAATTTGTTTGAAATTGTACATTCATATGCATGCATGTATGTAGTACCGTAGAATATGTGAAACTACTTCAAAATTACAAATAAAGCACAAAAGAAATAAAACAATACAAATTAAACAGAAAACAGGTTTAGGGGGGCAGGTTTAGGGGGGGCCTAAAACCCTAAACCTGCGGCGGCCTTTAGTCGCGGTCGGCCAGAAGAACCGCGACTAAAGGGCCTCCGCCCCGACGGTCGCCTGGCGCTCACGTGGACGGGCCTTTAGTCACGGTTCGTAAGGAACCGCGACTAAAGGGGGAGGCCTTTAGTCGCGCTACTTTGGTCGCGGTTGCGCAACCACGACTAATGGCAGTTGCGAACCGCGACCAAAGGCCCTTTTTCCACCAGTGTAACTGAATTACAGGACAAGACTATTTCACGGAACTGAAACAACAAGGACAAGCGGTCACAGGAAAATCAATGAACCCGGACAACTCAGGCATCCAGATGAACGTAGCCATGAACGGTCCAAACTAATAATCATCATCCACACCACCAAACTGATTCTCGTGATCACTTTCAACAACCTAACAGACTGTACTATTCATTTTCGGAGATTTTGGAAAACGTTTTCACTACCCCCTACCGCAGTACATCATATATCACAGAACGGCAATACAACAGTTGCGTGCAAAGGTGGGGTTTATGAAATGTTCTTAATGCTATATACATAAACCTGTTTTGTACAAAGAGGGGGGTACATAAATTTGTTTTCTATCGTTCTAGAGGTTGTAAGTCCCTGTTTCCGAGAAAAAACAGAATTAGACAAAAACAGGTCGAACAAACATTTAAATAGATATAAAAGCGACGGTGCAAATATGATTATGGTGATCTCATTTATTATCAAACTAATACACATTTGATAAACATGGTAGTTGGGCAATTTGAAAATTACTCCTTTTTGGGTTTAACAGAAAAAATAAATACCCATTGTACTCTCATGAGCATATATGACTAAAAGATTGTACGCATTAGGTTGGTCATAGTGATAGTATCATAGATAGTATCATGCATTTTATGTCCACTAAAATAATGATGTGGCATCTAATTAAGGAGAAGAGATAGGATTAGAGTAACATAGGTGGATACTGTATCATAGCGCATGTTACGAGAAAAGTAAATGGAAAATAAATCTGGTACGTAGATTTACATTGAGATTCTACAAAACAATAAATTTGGAAGTTTATGTTACTACTCTATAATAGCACCCACTATAGAGATAGTATCATAAACAAGTATCATATGCATGATACTAGTATATGATACTATGCACTATAACCAGTCTTACGCAACAATACTTGGAGACAAGCACAGCGCTTAGCAGTAAGTGGATGATAATTATTGATCAGTTCTATCAAATTTCCATCACAAGATCCTTCTTCGCCTTTAGTTCAGCCGGCTGAACTCTAGCTATCAGCTCCTTGACAACAAACGGGCAGCTGGATTTTAGATGCTCAAATCCATCGCTCTCCACCATTGCCTTCAAGTTGGAAGCACAAGCTAGGAATTTCAAACAAGCTTTTTTGAGGCCATGGAAACCATGCTGCTCGGCCAAAGCCAAGTTGGTTGCCACCATGTCGGAATCCATGTGATCGCACAGTTTCTTCTCACATATAAGTTTCAGCCTCCCGATATCGTACCTATCGGCTGCTACAAGCAAATGACCAGCCATCACCAAGTCTCCATGTGCTTCAGCACCTTTGTTGGTAGCACTCTCGGGCGGAGGAAGTGATTCGGTGTATATGAAATGGAGCAAGGAGTTGAACACATCAGCCTCCATGTCACGAATCTCGATTGGACTACCGGGAGAACTCTCCTTCATGGCGCCGAGGAGCTCCGCCTTGAAAACGGTTGACCGAGCAGCGAGGATGCACCTGTGAGCCGAAAACCACTCTCCACCGACTTGAAAGGTTACGTCGGCTGCATCCTTGCTCTTTAGGAGGTTACCGAGATGCCGGTGCAAGTCGCTTGTTTCTTCGTCGTGGTTCTCCTTCATGACGATATCACACCTCATGGTCAAACAGTCGTCTCTCAGATGCTCCGAACCCTCCAGATCTACCTTCTTGATCATGTCATGGTGTCCCCAATCTGATGCTTCTCCCCTTGAGAAAGTGTGTATATGGACGGTGCGGCTGAATGAACGAACCGGTTCCCCATCCTTGTCAAGCACGCTCAGCGTAAATGTCGCCTTCGTGCCTTTTTCACTAGCAGATTTAAGAAGCAGATACACAGATATGAAATTGGCATACTTCTCGCTGACACCGTTTGGAAAATATCTCACGGCCCAGGTATGACCTCCAACAGTGAACTGATTAGAAACCACCTGTTCGCCCGTCTTGAATATCTCCTTGGCTCTTGAGTATCCATCTAGCTTGAGCACAAAATGTAACTTTTCCTCAGCCACATATGACATTTCCTCAGCCACAAAGACAGCAGAAATCTTGCAATGCTCTGCCATTCTGCTCTGGAAGTGAGTTTGGTAGCCTGGAGCAGGATGGAAGATTAGCGAGAGGAAAGAGTTTCCTGCAGTAGGGGAGGACAAATTAATCTCGTGTGGCGAAAATGATTGATTGAAAAGTAAAATTACTAAATATAGCACTCCCTTCGTCTTATAAAACATGTCTTAACTTTGCCTAAATTTAGATGTATAAGACATATTTCGTGGGAGGAGAGAGTAATAAATTATACGACCCAAAACTAAATCAACAGGACATAAAGTAAAATTCACGCACGGGTTGCATCGTGTAAAAGATGCAAGTCAAGATTTAACCCACGTAATGAATCTTAAATACCAATTCGCATCTATTTGTTCCGCGGGCTCATGTCTATTGCTCGCTGTTTTTTTTTCGATAAAGGGAATATATTAATATCAAGAAGATACCAATTACACTCAGCCTCTGCAACAACGCACCACCCTAATGGCTCTACGGATACATACATCCAAAAAAAAGGAAAAGAAACTAAAAAACAAAAGTTCCGCTACAGTATCTCGAGCCTAATAACAGCAATACATCCACCGCCAAGACAACACCTGAATTACAGACTCTCCAAAAAACGACGCCTGCAAGAAAGGAACAGTGCTCAAACACCGTCGTCGTCCGATTAAAGGTCTTAGATTTTCACCCTGAAGATAGTCCCCGCTCTCAAAACAATGCCTCCACCAAGATCATTGTCAGGCACAACCAGTTAAGGCCAGACCTTGGGTTTTCACCCTGAAAGGTAGGACTCTGCACTTCACCTGTGTTGCTTCGCTGCTGCTCGGCACATGGCGACGACGGATTTTTTTTAAAACTAGCAAATTAGAAAATCATACTTAAGAAACCATAGTTGGGCACTCTGATTTTTGATACCTGGCTTTCATCTAATGGATCTAAAATCCTCACCTTGAATTATGGGATTTGGTCTGCTCTTAGAAGGGGCCGTCGCTGTGTTACCGACAGCAGTATTTCAAATTCGGTACTCGCACAAAGTCTCGCCGGGGCGTCAATCTCCTTCTCTCGCTCTCCTATTCGCCTCAAGCTCTAGCCCTCTCCGCCTCGCCAGCTGCCGCAGCGACGCTCCGTGTAGCTCGTGGTTTCTGCGATCGATAGAGTAATCGGGTCCGCCGTCGCACGTATGCATATAAGCACAGATGCGCTCGCCTGGCTATAACCGAACAGCCAGGCCCAAGTTTCTCCTAAGGCAACTAATTCTCGAATTCCAAGCCCAGACAAACTTTTTTGTTTGAGAGGAGCCCAGCTAAACTTAGCGCCGTAATGATTCAATAAAAATGTGTCTCTTGTGTTTGATAAAGGCGAATTCTGCTGATACAGGGGTTCAGGGTGTGAAGGCGGTAGCTACTGCCCTGGTGTTAACCACCTTTTAGTTTTTGATGATGGTGTTTTTTTGGCCTTAGTGACGTGCAGGCGACATATGTCGGCAATCTTCTTCAGCAATATAGTGGGGCGTCGGGCAGAGAATAATCAAAGAGAAATCATCGATTTTTTTCAGCAAGGGGTTTCTGAGTTGACACGTAATGCCCTGAAAATTATTTTGGAGGTGCCAAATGAAACTTTGTCTGATAGATATTTCGGACTGCCATGGGATGTGGGTCACTCAGAATGGTTGCTCCAAATAATTTAAAGATACAGTGTGGAAAAGGGTACAAGGTTGGATGGAGATGATCTTATCCTCGGGTGGCAATGAGATTTTGATAAAATGTAACATCCCAGGTTTTAGGACGACCGGATAGTTTTAGAAAGGATTGTGCATTGCATCGCAAAATGGGGAAAATTTCGCGCTTAAATGCATAAAACCTAGAGGGTCGATGTCTCTCTCTCGATGTGAATTAGGGTTTAGTCGTGGCGAGAGTACGATAGATTTCGACATGACCTCTTTGCACTTAGGGTTTTGAGAGGGAAGAAATTTGAATTGAAATTCAAATCTACAACTTGAATTCAAAACTGGAGTGCAATAAGTAAAGCACTTGAATTCAAATAATTACTTTGAATTGAAATTCAAACACATCATTTGAATTTAAATTTGAACTATAATCAAGTGTACAATTAAGTCGTGTGCATCGATTGATGTAGAGGCTAGGGATGCCCCATTTCTAAAAAAAATCAAGTATACAATTAGAATCCAAATTAACATTTTGAATAATAAATTACAACAATTACAAAAGGGGAATTATAGATATTAATAAATCACACAATAAATTACAACAATTACAATAAGTGGTTCATTGATGCCAAGCACCTCATTCTTGAACCTATTTTTCTCTACATAGTTATCTCACATTGGCAATCAATATGTAGATCACCTACTGTGAAGCTATCCATCATTTCCAACTCCTTGCTAGGCTTCCACTCTGGAGGATCCCTTGCCGGAACCCTCATGTTTTTCTTGCGACGAAGATTAGCAAAAAGATTTTTGGATGCAAGACAGTTTCTAGGAGCTCTTCCACCCATGCTCATGCAAGCGGTTCGCCTTAGCTTCCTAGGAAGCGACACCACCCTCACTGCAGCCAAAGGTATGGAGGTGGGTGAAACTCCCCCTTGTATTCAGTGTTGGTGATGTTCTTGTGATCTTATTCTCCTTCATCTTCATTGCCTTCTTCTTTTTCCACATGTTCCTTTTCCTCCTCCTCTTCTTCTTCTTCTTCTTCATCAGAGTAGTCTTTACTCCTTCTCATCCTCCACATGGATGTGGGGCTAAGCCCATCGAGCTCATCATCATCTTGCATAGAAGAGCATTTGTAGGAATCTCCCGAAGACATGGCGAAGACTTTTGCGGGAGAGAAACCTGAAACACGGGGTAGAAAACAATGTTCGCTCGAAATGACTCGATGCGAGATTAGATCAGCAGAGGGGGTATATATTGACAATTTTAGGTCAACACGAAGAGTTGGAGACGAAACAGATGCGAAACGGAAGTCTAAGGGGCAAAAGACCTCGGTTGGCGCGCCCGGGCAAGGGGGTGCGCTACCTGGTCTCTTTTGCCCGTCTTAACTCCGTTTCGTCCAAATATTTTGTGATACACTTTATTTTTCAAAAAATAACTATCCTAAAATATGAAGAGATTCCGAGATCTCTACGTACCTGATCTCGACTTTTATTGGTTTTTGATGTCTGGTAGGGGATAATTATTTACAATCATGGCTTCTGGACTCTGGAGATTTAACTACTCCCTTTCATATGAACTTTTCACCTAAAATATAATGTTTAAGACGTTGTACATTAACAACATGAGATTTACCTTTGTAATCTCTATGAAGACGGATGGCTCCAGAGTGATACACCTCTTGCACAACTAATGGACTTTGCCACCTTGATGATAGATTTCCTGCACAGAACTTGAAACGATAATTGAACAATAATACTTAGTCTCCTATTGTTGACTGCCAAAACCCACCGGCGGGCAGCGGCCTTGTCAACACTGTAGAGCCGGGGGGAGCCTAGAGCTGCGGCTGGCTGAGACCCCTCCGAGCGACGGCCCGCAATGCTCTTCTGGTCACACGCGGCGTTGCGAAGTGCAAGGGCGTGCCACCTGACCTATACCCGGTCGGGAAGGTGATGAGATTGCCTCGCTTAGTTTCTGCAGGGCATACATGTAAACGTTAAATACGAGCCTCGATCGGCTCTCGGGTTATCCCGTGAATCGGCTCAAAGAGCCGATCCACCCATGATCCGTACGGGGTGTACGAATACTTGGTGGTCCTGCTTGATCAAGATGAAGCTAATGAGATCTACGACGATTTAGGGTTTTCACCACATAATCGGATCATCCTACTCCAGGTTGGGCCAGATGGCCACGCACGGTGCTCGCAAGCCGATCCTAAACAAGGCCAGAAAACCAACATGAAGTTGATCCTAGGAACATCCCGTTTAGGACTCGCGAACGCCACCCTACGTGCCACAGGATCCTCCCCCCCTTTGTAAGGCCAAACTATTGCAGATATTAAACTAATCCTTGTAGAACAAGGAGCAATCGTAACGGATCAGATCTACTAAATAATGATCAAGCGGGGTGCCGCCCCACACCCGGGATAGGCGTGAGGACGGCTAGATATGCAAGGGTTGCACTACGTAAGCATGCTTAAACGAAGAACAATGCTAACCCTAACACATCTAATGATAACTACGTTGCTCGCCATCAAAAGCGCTTCAGTATGAGCAACGCATGAACAACGTGGGGCTTGTGCTGCCTAGATCGCAAGATGCGATCTAGGCAGCATGTCGCTTACCTGATAGAAACCCTCGAGACGAAGGAGTTGGCGATGCGCCGAGATTGGTTTGTTTTGGGGTTGAACGTGAGTTGTTGTTTATTCCATAAACCCTAGGTACATATTTATAGTCCAGGGGACTTTCTAATGTGGACGTGCACTAAACCGTGCACGAGATAAACTCTAACTTCTAAATCGATACATAATTTATTCTACTAAGATACACGGGCTAACTAGCCCAACTTCTCCGTGCGAGGCCGCTTCATAGATCTTTCATATGTAATCTTCCAAGCCCATCTTGATCGCGGCCCACCTCCTGATTTAGCCAAAATCTGGTGATAACACATGCCCCCTGGTTTTGGTAATGGTAATTTCAAAACCACTGCGTTTTTCCCCGGAGGGGTCGTATCACGGCAGGAGCGGAACTGTCGCAGCATGCCTCATCATGACGACTTGCCTTCCCAACTTCTCTGCACGATTTGACAGTTTTGGCACCATGTCCTCGAGAACTGCTCGGAAATTAAAAACCCCCACCTCCTTTTATTTAGCCGCAACGAACAGTTCTCTTCTTTTCCCCTTCCGCGGTGGCACTCCAAAAACCCTCCTCTCGCAACCATGTCCTCTTCCTCTTCCTCTTCCTCTTCGTCGGATCCTTCCCACGTGTCCTCTCCAATCCGAGAGTCGACGCCCTCGTGGGGGACGCAAGCGGCGTACGACATCCTTGCCCCGACAAAGTGGGACAAAGAGGACCATGACTCCTCCGTCTGGTCCGAGGATGACAAATCCCAGACCGACGGGGAGAGCGAGCTCCGCTTCCTTGCTGGCGAGGAAGCGGTGGTGGAGAGCGAAGACGACCGCCTCTCCTGGGCGGACTTCACCACCTCCGAGGAGGTGAAGGAAGAGGGAGAGGAGGAAGAGGATGAAGACGGCTCCTCCGATGAGCCGCCGGCCAAACGCCGCCACCTCCGGCCCGGGAACTTCAGCGACGTCGACAGTGACGACGACGCCGACGAAGAGGACGAAGACGACGAGGGTCCTATCGGCGGCCGCTGGAGCAGCGACGACGAGCCGGCGGGGAGTAGCACCGGCGGTGGCGACGACGGTGACGACGACGACGACGAGGGCAGCAGCGGCCCCTAGATAGGGTCTTAGCATAGGACTAGCGAGTAGCAGACGGGGCAATGTATCCCCCTGGTCTTCTCTTTTGAGGGCAATCAGCTCTTCTCCGTAAGAAATCTGGCTCATCAATGAAGAAATTCCCCAACTCGATTTTGCCGATTCCATTTATGATAATTTAGCCGATTGTCTTCCCTCCCGATTCTGCCGATTGCCACACTAGACCATGCCCAACAAGCCGATGGCATCGCGCCGGCCTCCCACACTAGATTTTGAGATAGATCCATCTAGACCCAAACTCCTTGCCACACAAGTCCAAGCCTTATTCGCGCGAATCCACGAGATCTCATTCAAGATGACATGTTGGACCTAGCGGCAAACCTCCTGAAATAATGTCGGTCTCCTCTTCCTTATTCTCTCCGAATTCTCGCTCGTTCAGCTCCGACAGCTTCCCTCTACAATAAACACCGTCTTTTGAACGAGCCGACACGAAGAGCGGGCCCACCTTGACAGAGTTGGTTAGACCTCGAGGGCGAGCTGCCCCCCGAGCCTTAGCCACGGCGAGGGTAAAGGATGGATCATCACCATTGAGATTTCGGGGCGGGCCCAACCCCGTCCAAGAGAATTACCCCGCAGGGCCACCAGCCGATTACCTCCCTTCCGTTGAGGGTCCATACAGCCGATCCAGCAAGCTATGATAATTTTGCAACATAGGCACCGTTCTTCAGGTAACTTGCGGTGCAGAGTTCGGCCGATCCCAACGAGATCGGCTCCCCGGAGCAGAGACCTTCAAAGTGAGCTGCCCCCCGGGCCTTCAAGGTAAGAATAGCAGCGAGCTGATTACGTCAATCATCCTTGGTTTCTAACTCACAACGCCGTATCAACCGATTTAGAACAAATCGGCTCTTTTAGAATGAGGGAATTCCAGGACGAGCCGCCCTCCCCCGAGCTTCTTTAGTCCAAACCTTGCGCCTTGCTGATCAGATCAGCTCATCATCTTCGGCAGTCGAAGCACCTTCCGGTGAGAACGTTTTCGTGTTTCCGACGCTCTCCGGACTCTTGGAGGGAACTACCCCCTCTCGCTCTTAAGTCGATGCTCGTCGCATCGGCTATGCCTGAAATTTTCCGAATTTTTTTTTTTTATTTTTCCGGCCGACTTGTATATCGGCCCCCCATGTTCCAATACCCATCAACAGAAGATGAAATGGTTCTGTTGCACACCCTCGTACTTTATATACCTGGGTGCCCCCCCGAGCCGATTCTGTCAAGAGAATTGATGGTATCGGCTCTGTTGGATAACATGTTGAACCCAGGCAGAATGGTGGGTGAGGATATTCCCGGCCGATTACTGGAATCGGCCTCCACGTTGTTTGCTCAGTAAAGGTCTTGTAATGCTCCTTCACAGATCCCTGGGGCCGATCACAAGGATCAGCCTCGCCGACTTGCACATTGCTTGGCTTCAACTACATGGTCAGGCCAGTGGATAAAACTAGCTTAACCCTTCCCTTCGTTACATCGACGGGCGTGCCAGAATGTGTTGACTGCCAAAACCCACCGGCGGGCAGCGGCCTTGTCAACACTGTAGAGCCGGGGGGAGCCTAGAGCTGCGGCTGGCTGAGACCCCTCCGAGCGACGGCCCGCAATGCTCTTCTGGTCACACGCGGCGTTGCGAAGTGCAAGGGCGTGCCACCCGACCTATACCTGGTCGGGAAGGTGATGAGATTGCCTCGCTTAGTTTCTGCGGGGCATACATGTAAACGTTAAATACGAGCCTCGATCGGCTCTCGGGTTATCCCGTGAATCGGCTCAAAGAGCCGATCCACCCATGATCCGTACGGGGTGTACGAATACTTGGTGGTCCTGCTTGATCAAGATGAAGCTAATGAGATCTACGACGATTTAGGGTTTTCACCACATAATCGGATCATCCTACTCCGGGTTGGGCCGGATGGCCACGCACGGTGCTCGCAAGCCGATCCTAAACAAGGCCGGAAAACCAACATGAAGTTGATCCTAGGAACATCCCGTTTAGGACTCGCGAACGCCACCCTACGTGCCACGGATCCTCCCCCCCTTTGTAAGGCCAAACTATTGCAGATATTAAACTAATCCTTGTAGAACAAGGAGCAATCGTAACGGATCAGATCTACTAAATAATGATCAAGCGGGGTGCCGCCCCCACACCTGGGATAGGCGTGAGGACGGCTAGATATGCAAGGGTTGCACTACGTAAGCATGCTTAAACGAAGAACAATGCTAACCCTAACACATCTAATGATAACTACGTTGCTCGCCATCAAAAGCGCTTCGAGTACGAGCAACGCATGAACAACGTGGGGCTTGTGCTGCCTAGATCGCAAGATGCGATCTAGGCAGCATGTCGCTTACCTGATAGAAACCCTCGAGACGAAGGAGTTGGCGATGCGCCGAGATTGGTTTGTTTTGGGGTTGAACGTGAGTTGTTGTTTATTCCATAAACCCTAGGTACATATTTATAGTCCAGGGGACTTTCTAATGTGGACGTGCACTAAACCGTGCACGAGATAAACTCTAACTTCTAAATCGATACATAATTTATTCTACTAAGATACACGGGCTAACTAGCCCAACTTCTCCGTGCGAGGCCGCTTCATAGATCTTTCATATGTAATCTTCCAAGCCCATCTTGATCGCGGCCCACCTCCTGATTTAGCCAAAATCTGGTGATAACACCTATTTTGAATTCCTTCCTCTTTATATTTTTGTCATACCAAATTTTAACTTTTTCTTTAAATAATCTACAACTTTCATGAGCTTCATTTCTCTATTTATCTAGTAAGTTTAAGTCTAGGATTCTTTTCTCTCCTGCAGTTTTAAAATCAAAGTTGAGTTGTTTAATAGTCCATCTAGCTTTGAGTTCTAGTTCTACAGGGAGATGACGTGTTTTTCCATAGATCATTCTATAAGGATATATACCTATTGGATTTTATAAGAAGTTCTATAATCCCATAAAGCATCATTAATTTTAGTTGGTCAATCAGATTTAGCTCTATTGACAGTCTTCTCTAATATGAGTTTTATTTCCCTATTACTTAATTCAACTTGATCACTAGTTTGTGTGTGATATGGAGATGCTACTTTACGATAAGTTTTCCTGAAGACTCCATCTATGAAATGAGAACCACCATCAGTAATTAAAAATCTAGGTACTCCAAACCTAGAAAAAGATAATGTCCTTGAGAATTTTCATTGTTGTAGCATGGTCGGCACTTTTTGTGGGAATTTCTTCCACCCACTTTGTAACATAGTCTACTGCAACCAAAATATGAGTATGCTTTGTTGTTGAGGCCGAGAATGGTTACATAAAGTCAAATCACCATACATAAAATGTTCAAGAGTAAGTGAATAATTCATTGGCATTTTATTTCTCTTACCACTATTTTCCACACATTGACATTTATCACAAACTTTAACATATATAAGTAGCACAATTTTAAATAAAGTAGGCCAATAAAAACCAGATTGTAATATCTTTGCAGTTGTGCGGTCTTCTGCGTGATATCAGCCAGATGCAGATATGACCTACGTACACAACATCCGGTGAAGATGAAACTTGGAGCCAAGAAGTTGGAGTGACTTACCAAAATACCAAGTAGTGTATGTCCTGGTTTAGGTCGGGTGCGGCACATAGCATTCTTGGTGTGTGATGATATTGTTTTGTACACCCTGTCATGTATGTTGGTTAGGCTTGGTAGTGTCTTGTCTACTGTCTAGCATGTCAAGCTTTTTTACTACACTTATTTTCCGCTGGATTATAAAATTCAGGGCATGTTTGATTCGTAGTTGTTGTCTGCCAAAACCCACCGGCGAGCAGCGACAAGCAACACGAAGAGCCGGGAGGCTCCCAGGACTGCTGGTGGGCCCTGGTTCCTCGGGTGACGGCCCGCAAAACTCCGGCACACGTCCTGGCTATTGCGAGGGTGTGCCACCTGACCTATACCTGGTCAGGAAGGTGATGGATTGCTTCAATTAGTTTCCTGCATGGCAGACACGTAAACATTAAATACGAGCCCCGATCGGCTCTCAGGTTACCCTGTGAATCGGCTCAAAGAGCCGATTAACCCATGGTTCATGTTGGATTTACGATAACATGGGGATCCTGCTTTATCAATACCAAGTTAAATCGATCTACGACAGTCTAGGGTTTTCACCGCATAACCGGAACATCCTACACGTAGTTGAGCCTGGCAGATACGAAAGATAACAGAAAACTAGTCCTAGAAGAGGCCTAAAAACCAACATAAAGTCGATTCCCGGAACAATCCCTCTAGGATCGTCAATCCATACCTTACGCACTACTGGATCGTTCAACCCGTTTGCAAGGCCTAATCATGCGGATATCAAACTAATCCTTGGAGAACAAGGAACGACTATCACAGATCAGATCTACTAAATAAAGACCAAGCAAGATGTTGCCCTTACACCCAAGATAGGTGCAAAGGCAACTAGATATTGAGAGGCAGCATAGCTAAGCAAGCATATCAGAAAAGCATCGACGTTAGCCCCAAAACATCTATGATAACAGTATTGCTTGCCATCAACAAGGCTTCAGTACGAGCAACACAAAACAACGAATAAACTGATACTGCCTAGATCGCAAGATGCGATCTAGGCAGCATGACGCTTACCCGGAAGAAACCCTCGAAACAAGGGGTGGCGATGCACCTAGATTGTGTTTGTTATGAACGTGATCGTCCTCCTTTCTCAATAACCCTAGGTACATATTTATAGTCCGTAGACTTTCTATCTTTGGAATAAACCTAGCTGTGTACGACTAAACTCTATCTCTTAATTCTAAACTAAAACGTGATCTACTATAATGTACAGATACACGGGCAATCTAGCCCAAACTCCCGCACGAGGCCGATTCAGAGACACCTTATGTGCATGTCCTCTAAGCCCATCTCAATCACGGCCCATCTCCTGCTTTGGCTAAATTCTGGTGATAACACATGCCCCCTGGTTTCGGCAATAATAATTCCAAAACCACTCTGTTTTTTCTTCATCGGGTTACGCGTTGCAGAGCAGAACCGCTTCAGTGTCCTTCCATCATGATGCCTTGTCTTCTCAACTTCTGCGTACTGCACGATTGACAGCTTTGGCACCGCATCCTCGAAAACCGCCACAGCATTGAATCATCTCCCACTATATCCCCTTTATTTAACCTCATCTGAGCAGTTCGCCTCTTCATTCTCCTGTTCCGCATTAGCAATCGCAAAAAACCCTCCTCTGCAACCATGACTCCTCCTCTGCCTCTTCGGGTCTCTCCTTCCAATCCTCCTCCTCCCGCGAGCCGACGCCGGAGTACGACCCGACAGCGGCCTACGAGGCCCACGCCCCAGAGTGGTGGGACGAGAGGGATTGGGACTTCACCGTCGGGTCAGAGGATGACGAATCCTTGACCGACGGGGAGGATAACCTCCAGTTCCTCGTGGCCGGGGAGTTGGAGGAGGAGAGCGACGACGACGCCTTCTCCTGGGGTGAGGACCTCTCCTCCGACGGAGAGGATGAAGCGAAGGACGACACCTCCTCCGACGACTACCCGCCGGCGAAGCGCTTCCGCGCCAGATCGGAGGACGACGACGACGACGACGATGAAGAAGCCCCTGCCAACGGCTTCAGCAGCAGCGACGAAGACATCGCCGGTAGCAGCGCCGATAGCGGCGAGGACGGTGACGACGAGGGCAGCGACGGTAGCGACAGCGCCGGCCCCTAGATTAGGGACTACTAGAATAGGGCTAGTAGTAGTTCATTAGGCAGCAGATCTCCTTTTGTGAGCAATCGGCTCTTATTGTAAAAACCCTCTTTTAATCAATGAAGAATGCTTCGGTTTGATTTTTCCGATTATCAAAGTAGGTCAACGCGCAAAGAGCCGATAGCAACGCATCGGCCTTTCACCATGACACGCCAGTAAGGCCAGCCTCAGTCACTTATTTAGACAGGTCCAAGCGGCCATTCCCCAAATTCAAACGGTGACCTGATACCTGCTTGTGACAGTTTGTACCTCTAGAGTCGATGGCTGTGCATCGGCTTTTTAGTTCTAAAGTCGATGTCTGTGCATCGACTGTGCTTTGTATATTTAAAAAAAAAATTACTGGCCGATTTCATGCATCGGCCCCCATATTTCACTGTCCGTCATCCCACATACTTGGGAAATATTTCTTGAGATGCTGACCATTAACGGCCACTGGGAACTTCACACCGCTCAGCTCCTCGAGCATGTATGCGTTACCCTTTAAAACGTGGTCGACCCTGTACGGCCCATGTCAATTTGGAGACCATTTACCATACACTGCATCCTTAGTCCACAATGACAATACAGCTTCCCATACCAGATCACCAACGTGGAACTCCTTTGATCTCACCTTCTTATTATATGCGCGGGCTACCTTGGCTTTGTTCTCTTTAATTTTCTCAAGCGACCAAAGTCTAAGTTCCGTTAGATCCTCAATGCTATCACTCATCAGGGCTGCATATTCTTCGGTTGTTAAATCATTCTGAAACGTGACACGTCTCGAGCCAGCCGTGATTTCCCAGGGTAATACAGCTTCTTGTCCATAGACCAGATGGTATGGCGAGGTTTTTATCGCTCCATGACATGACATGCGATAAGCCCACAAAGCCTCTGACAATACCTCGTGCCAATGTCTAGGCTGCTCGTCGACTTTCCTCTTAATCAACTTGATAAGGCTCTGGTTAGACGCTTCAGCTTGTCCATTTGCTTGAGCATAGTATGGAGATGATCGGATCAGCTTAATCCCCATGTCCTCGCAGAACTTTCTAAACTCGCGAGAAGTGAAGACCGAATCTCCATCGGTCGTGATAGTCTAGGGAATCCCGAATCTATGAATGACATGTTCTTTCACGAAATTGATAACATCAGTTGATGCTACTGACTTCATAGGGACGGCCTCCACCCATTTAGTGAAGTAATCTGTAATGGCCAAAATCCACACATGGCCTTTGCTCGATGGAGGATTGATTTTACCGATCATATCCATGCCCCACCCTCGAGATGGCCAAGGCTTGATGATGGGGTTCATTGCTGATGCGGGTACCATCTGAATTTTCCCAAACTTCTGACACGCTTGACACCCTTTATAGTACTTAAAACAATCCTCAAGCATGGTGGGCCAATAAAACCCCGATCGCCTGATCAACCATTTCATCTTATAAGACGATTGGTGAGTTCCACAGGCGCCTTCATGTACCTCGTGTAACAGCCGATTTGACTCGGCTGGTCCCAGACATCTGAGAAGTAACCCTTCCAATGTCCTGTAGAGCATGTCATCCCCAATAAGGACGTACTGCATGGCCTTATACCTTATCCGTTTAGGTGCCCCCCGAGCCGAATCTTTCAAGTAATTGAAGATATCGGCTCTCCAGTCATCCGGTTCCAGGAACTGTACCTGGACATCGGCTCCACCTGCTACGTACTTGTAGCCTGACGCCATCTGTGCGAGATCGTTCGCCTCGGTATTCTGCAACCTCGGGATCCAGTTGAAGTTTATGTACCTAACTTGTGTCATCAGCTCACGGCATTGCATCCATAATGGGAAGAGCGACTCGCTCTCACATTTATATTCCTCCGTGAGTTGGGAAATCACCAATTTTGAGTCTCCAAAAAGTTCCACCGCTTCTGCCCCGGCTTCCAAAAGCAACTACATTCCCTTGCGTATTGCTTCATACTCAGCGACATTGTTGGTGCAAGGGGTAGACAGCCTGATGGAGAAGGAATACGTTGCCCCCGGGGCGACACGAGTAGAATGCCGATGCCGCAACCATCATCACAAGCCGATCCATCGAAAAACATGGCCCATGCACGCACAGACAATGCTGCTATATCAGTGTTGATTCGTTCAGCAATAAGATCGGCTAACGCCCGTCCCTTGATCGCTTTCGCAGGCTGATACCGGAGATCAAATTCCGATAATGCAAACATCCACTTACCGAGTCGGCCTTTCAACACAGGAGCCGACAACGATATGTTTGATGACATCTGATTTGCATATGATGACAATTTCTGCCGACGTAAAGATGTGACGAAGCTTGGTGCAGGTAAAAAATAGGCAGAGGCACAACTTCTCGATCTCAGGGTACCTAGTCTCTGCATCCAATATCCTTCTGCTGAGGTAGAAAGCGACTCTCTCCAGACCATCATAAACTTGCACCACCACTAAGGCGATGGAAGTTCTGGCTACTGACAAGTAAATATAGAATGGTCTGTCTTGCTGGGGCGGAACCAACACAGGTGGCTTCGTTAGATACTCGTTAATCTCGTCAAACGCTCGCTGTTGCTCTGCCCCCCAGCGAAACTCCTCATCAAATTTAATTTTTACCAATCACATAAACGGCTCGATTCGCCCTGACAGGTTGGAGATGAACCTTCTGACGAAGTTGATTTTGCCGATGAGACACTGGAGTTCCTTCTTAGTGGTAGGTGGCTTCATTGTTCGTACTGCCTCCTGACTTTTCAGGCCGATCTCAATTCCGCGTTCATGAACCAAGAAGCCCAAGAATTGACCGACCGTCACACCAAAAGCACACTTCTTTGGATTCATTCTTAGCCCGAATTTTCTAGTTCGGTCCAGGATGCGTCGCAAATCCTCCACGTGTCCTTCTACTGAGACAGACTTGACTACCACGTCATCAATGTAAATCTCCACCAACTTGCCGATCAGATCATGAAAGATGTAATTCATGGCTCTTTGGTATGTTGCGCCGGCATTTTTAGTCCAAATGTCATGACTACATATTCAAACAAGCCCACCGAACCTGGTACTCTGAATGCAGTCTTGTGTATATCTTCTGGAGCCATAAAAATTTGGTTGTAACCGGCATTGCCATCCATGAAACTTAAACCTTATGACAGCAGCTGCATTGATCAATGTCTCTGCTACCGGCATTGGATACTCATCCTTTGGAGTGGCTCTATTGAGATCCCGAAAATCTATGGCGACGCGCCATCGGCCGTCCTTTTTCTCTACAGGTACGATACTAGAAATCCACTCAGCATACCTGCATGGCCTGATGAACCCGGCGTTCAACATTTTCTCGATCTCTTTCTTGACTTCTACTAAAATTTCGGCCTTCATTTGTCGTGCTCGTTGCTGGAACGGCCGAAATCCTTTCTTAAGAGGGAGCCAATGCTCAATGATGCTAATGTCTAACCCGGACATCTCTGTGTAATCCCAGGCAAAACAATCTGGGTACTCTTTCAACAAAGCTATCATCAGGCCCCTCAGATGCGGATCTAACTTTTTGCTGATAAATGTTGGTCGTGGCTTATCCCCAGGACCAATGTCAATCTCTTCTAGTTCATCAGCCGATGTAAACCCATAGCCTAGCTTCCCGTCGCCTGCTAGATCAATACTGAACACAGGCAAAACGTATGGTGAGGATAATTTGGGCCGATTGCTGGAATCGGCCTCCTTTTCGATTGCATTGCTCAATGAAGGTTTACAACTTATTTGTGCTCCACTACGGGAGGGAGTCTCCCTACTACGACTACGTGACATGCTTGAGGTGAGATCATTGCTTTTTATTTTTTGGGGCCGATCGCAGGGATCGGCCTTGCCACGTACGTCGATTGACTTTGCTCTTGCTACTCTATCAGGCCGGTGGATAAGACCAGCCTCACCCCGTTTTTTGTAGCTTCGATGCGCTCACAGCCGTCCAAACTGACTCCAGAGAGCGGCTCTTGGTCTTCCGCGTCCCAAATATTCATGCCAGCTATTGAGATCTCGATCGAATCATCTGCATGAACGACCTCCACTTCATCTCCAACCCATTGTATCAGGCATTGGTGCATTGTAGATGGAATGCAGCAGTTGGTGTGAATCCAATCCCTCCCTAGCAGGACAGCGTAGGTGCTTTTGCTGTCGACGATGAAGAATGATGTAGGGATGGTTTTTCGGCCTATGGTTAGATCCACGTTCAGAACGCCTTGCATTTATGATGCCTGGCCGTTGAAGTCGCTTAGTGTGACGTTGGTTTTGATCAAATCTGCGTTAGAGCGTCCCAAACACCGTAGCATGGAGTATGGCATTATATTGACTGCCGCTCTCGTGTCAACCAACATCTTGCTGACAGGCTGCCCGTTGATATAACCTCTTAGGTACAGGGCCTTCAGATGTTTGTAGCTCTTCTCTCGTGGCTTTTCAAAGATAACTGGCCGTGGGCCGCAGTCAAACTGTGCTACCGGCACTTCTTCGGTTCTCGGAGCACAAAACTCCGACGGAAGTACGAACACCATATTTGTGCCAGCCGATGCATTCGCATCGGATTTTACTTGTTTGGGGCGCCATTCCTTCTTCTGTGGACGACTCTCCGCGTCCAAAGTTTGCTGAATTTTCAGGGCCAGATCGGGCCGCGCTTTCCTCAACGTGTGCAGGTATTGCGCCTCGGCTTCCTCCAAGCTACGTAGCCGCTGAACCCTACGCTTTTGGGAGTGACTGAGTCCATCAGGGAACCACCTTGGCCGGTGGTATCTATCTTCTTCTTCATCTTCTGACTCCTCGAACTCTTCCTCTTGAGATGACTCAGCTCGTCTGTCCTGAGATGGGAGAGGTCCTAGACGCTTGAACACTGAAACCCCACCTGTGTCCTTCTTCTGCTGTCTACACTCCGGGCAGTTGTCGATTGTAGGCAATCGGCTCATTCCTGAATCCCAGCAGTGCTTAAAGAAAGGACAATCCCAGTGTCTATCCATGTCTTCCTGCTCTCTTGACTTCCCCTTTGCGCGGTGCTCATATCCTTCGCCGTCTCTATCATACCGACGATATCTTCCATTGTCTACGTCAGACCGACGATATCTTTCGTCATCTCTGTCGTACCGCTGACGTCGGTCGTACTGACGCTCATATTTGTTAAGGAGATGAGCGGAGAGCGGTCGTTGATACCGCACGTCTCTCACTTGTTCCTCGGTGATGTACCGTCTGTCATCATATCGGGGCCGATCGCGTGGGCCGGCCTCCTCCTTTTCCTGGCCACGGGAGTGACCACTTTCTTCTTTATCCTTGCCATGGTGGTATACAGGCCCTGCCATGTTAACATCGAATGAGAAATCTGGCTGATGCCTCGTGGAGTAATTGATTTCCACCATGTTGACGCCAGGAAATGGTTGCGTGTCCACTTTCATGGCAAACTGACCAAGGATCAAACGGCCTTGTTATATCGCCGTTTGGATCTGCCGACGTGATGCGCGTGAGACACACGTCCGTTGGGAACCCCAAGAGGAAGGTGTGATGTGCACAGCAGTAAGTTTTCCCTCAGTAAGAAACCAAGGTTTATCGAACCAGTAGGAATCAATAAGCACGTTGAAGGTTGATGGTGGCGGAGTGTAGTGCGCCGCAACACCAGGGATTCCGGCGCCAACGTGGAACCTGCACAACACAATCACAGAACTTTGCCCCAACATAACAGCGAGGTTGTCAATCTCACCGGCTTGCTGTAAACAAAGGATTAGATGTATAGTGTGGATGATGATGGTTGTTTGCAAAGAACAGTAAAAAACAATTGCAGCAGTTTGTATTTCAGATGTAAAGAATAGGACCGGGGTCCACAGTTCACTAGTGGTGTCTCTCCCATAAGATAGCAGATGTTGGGTGAACAAATTACAGCTTGGGCAATTGACAAATAAAGAAGGCATAACAATGCACATACATATATCATGATGAGTACTATTAGATTTAATCGGGGCATTACAACAAAGTACATAGACCGCTATCCAAGCATGCATCTATGCCTAAAAAGTCCACCTTCGAGGTTATCATCCGAACCCCCTCCGAGTATTAAGTTGTAAACAACGAGTCGGTTGCATTAAGTATGGTGCGTAATGTAATCAACACAAATATCCTTAGACAAAGCATCGATGTTTTATCCCTAGTAGCAACAAGCACATCCACAACCTTAGAACTTTCCGTCACTCGTCCCGGATTTAATGGAGGCATGAACCCACTATCGAGCATAAATACTCCCTCTTGGAGTCACAAGTATCAACTTGGCCAGAGCCTCTACTAGCAACGGAGAGCATGCAAGAACATAAATAACATATATGATAGATTGATAATCAACTTGACATAGTATTCAATATTCATCGGATCCCAACAAACACAACATGAAGGATTACAAATAGATGATCTTGATCATGATAGGCAGCTCACAAGATCTAACATGATAGCACAATGAGGAGAAGACAACCATCTAGCTACCGCTATGGACCCATAGTCCAGGGGTGAACTACTCACACATCGATCCGGAGGCGATCATGGCGATGAAGAGACCTCCGGGAGATGATTCCCCTCTCCGGCGAGGGTGCCGGAGGCGATCTCCTGAATCCCCCGAGATGGGATTGGCGGCGGCGGCGTCTCTGGAAGGTTTTCCGTATCGTGGCTCTCGGTACTGGGGTTTCGCGACGGAGGCTTTAAGTAAGCGGAAGGGCAGGTCAAGAGGCCTGACAGGGGGGCCACACACTAGGGCGGCGCGGGCCCCCCCTTGGCCGCGCCGCCTTACTGTGTCGGTGCCCCGTGGCCCCACTTCGTCTCCCCTCCGGTCTTCTGGAAGCTTCGTGCAAAAATAGGACCCTGGGCGTTGATTTCGTCCAATTCCGAGAATATTTCCTTACTAGGATTTCTGAAACCAAAAACGGCGTAAAACAGACAATCGGCTCTTCGGCATCTCGTCAATAGGTTAGTGCCGGAAAATGCATAATAATGACATATAATGTGTATAAAACATGTGAGTATCATCATAAAAGTAGCATGGAACATAAGAAATTATAGATACGTTTGAGCCGTATCACGACGCAACTCTTTGCAGTCATTGGTGATATGGGTGAACGAGTGATGCCACTTGCAGTACGGTCTCCCGTTCATATCTTGCGCCGTAGGGATCTTATGGCCTTCGGGTAACTTCAGCTGTTTTTCCTTAAGCAATAAATCGAATATCTGCTCAGCTTTGCTTATATCGAAGTCAAACCCTTTTGCAGGCCCTTGTTGTTTCACCCATTTGCAGGACAGGGGTACTGCCCCCCGAGCCCATTCAGCCACGGCTACTTCCTGGTTCTCTGGAGAGTCCCCAACCTCTTCTGTCTCGACCAAGCCTATCGGACGTTTGAACTTATCTTGGTACAATTCTGGGTGGCGCTGCTCATACAATGTTAATTGGACCATGTGCGCCAGCGAATTGTATTCCACTTGGAAAGCTAGATCCTTAATCGGCGCTGCGAGGCCCAACACTGCCAGATCGACTGCTTCCTTCTCAGTTAAACGAGCCGAATAACATCGGTTCTTGACAGTCCTGAAACGCTGAATATATTCCGACACCGTTTCTCCCCATCTCTGCCGCACCTGCGCCAGATCGGCAATGCCAGCCTCGGTAGCTTCTGAGTAATATTGAACATGAAATTGCTCTTCCAGTTGCTTCCACGTCCGGACTGAGTCTGGTGGCAACGAGGTGTACCACCCAAAAGCTGGTCCTGTGAGAGATTGCGCAAAAAACCTTACACGTAACGGGTCTGATGCTAAAATCATGCCCAACTGTGCCAAATATCGGCTCACGTGCTCAATTGAGCTAGACCCTTCTGATCCATTGAACTTTAAGAATTCAGGGAGCCGATATTTGGGCGGCAGTGGGATCAAATCATATTCGTTGGGGTACGGCTTGGAATAGCCGATTGTTCTCCTCTTCGGCAGGATGCCGAACTGGTCTCTCAAGATTGTACTGATTTGTTCCACGGTATGAGCTGCAGGGACTGAGCTTTCATGACTCGTTCCGGTGGCATATTTAGCTAGCCACGCCTGTTTATCGGCGTCTGCTCCAGAAATCCCTCCTGCTGCAATCTGGTTCGTGCGCGCCAAGTTATTGCAGTCCGGCACGTATGTGCACACGTATCCATGTGGGATTTCTTTAGGCGGCTCATACAGGAATTGGCAATCGCCAGGATCGCCTCCAACCTTGTAGACGACGTATGTCGGTGAACCCTGTGGCTCTGGAGCTGCAAGCGCGACAGGCAGCTGCGGTCTGGTCTGGAACGGTATCTCTCCCTGGTGAGTCCCTAGGGCAGGCCCTGACGGAGAGTACTGATGCTTCATGATTTCCTGAACCACGCGAACCGCAATGCGCTCGAAAGCGTTCACCAGGCTCTCAGAGTGACGGTGTAGAGAATGAGCCACCATGTAATTAACTTCCTGGCGCAGAGCTCTGGTGCGTTCCTCTGAAGGGGTAGACAGATCTACTTCATCGAGAACGCCTTCGGGTGAGAACCCTTTCCACCTAATGCCATGTGTACGGGTCTTCGCGAAAGAGCCGATGAGATCGGATTCGAAAACGGCTTTAATCTCACCATACTTCTTCTTGTGCTCCTCAGGCAGATCTTCGTACGTGACTGGTTCGTCCGCCATCTCAGTTGCAGATGTTGACGTAGTTGTTGTAGAATGTCCCACCGAGCGTGCCAGAATGTGTTGCCTGCCAAAACCCACCGGCGAGCAGCGACGAGCAACACGAAGAGCCGGGAGGCTCCCAGGACTCGTCGGTGGGCCCTGGTCCCTCGGGCGACGGCCCGCAAAACTCCGGCACACGTCCTGGCTATTGCGAGGGTGTGCCACCTGACCTATACCTGGTCAGGAAGGTGATGGATTGCTTCAATTAGTTTCCTGCATGGCAGACACGTAAACATTAAATACGAGCCCCGATCGGCTCTCAGGTTACCCTGTGAATCGGCTCAAAGAGCCGATTAACCCATGGTTCACGTTGGATTTACGATAACGTGGGGATCCTGCTTTATCAATACCAAGTTAAATCGATCTACGACAGTCTAGGGTTTTCACCGCATAACCGGAATATCCTACACGTAGTTGAGCCTGGCAGATACGAAAGATAACAGAAAACTAGTCCTAGAAGAGGCCTAAAAACCAACATAAAGTCGATTCCCGGAACAATCCCTCTAGGATCGGCAATCCATACCTTACGCACTACTGGATCGTTCAACCCGTTTGCAAGGCCTAATCATGTGGATATCAAACTAATCCTTGGAGAACAAGGAACGACTATCACAGATCAGATCTACTAAATAAAGACCAAGCAAGATGCTGCCCTTACACCCAAGATAGGTGCAAAGGCAACTAGATATTGAGAGGCAGCATAGCTAAGCAAGCATATCAGAAAAGCATCGACGTTAGCCCCAAAACATCTATGATAACAGTATTGCTCGCCATCAACAAGGCTTCAGTACGAGCAACACAAAACAACGAATAAACTGATACTGCCTAGATCGCAAGATACGATCTAGGCAGCATGACACTTACCCGGAAGAAACCCTCGAAACAAGGGGTGGCGATGCGCCTAGATTGTGTTTGTTATGAACGTGATCGTCCTCCTTTCTCAATAACCCTAGGTACATATTTATAGTCCGTAGACTTTCTATCTTTGGAATAAACCTAGCTGTGTACGACTAAACTCTATCTCTTAATTCTAAACTAAAACGTGATCTACTATAATGTACAGATACACGGGCAATCTAGCCCAAACTCCCGCACGAGGCCGATTCAGAGACACCTTATGTGCATGTCCTCTAAGCCCATCTCAATCACGGCCCATCTCCTGCTTTGGCTAAATTCTAGTGATAACAGTAGCATAGGAAAAATCTCGGAATAGGAGCAGTGTAGGATTGCAATGTCATGCCCACTCTAGTCCTATAGGAATTCATAAGAATCAAACTTTGTTTTATTCCGCCATAGTAAAAGCAAAGGATTCTTAAAAAGAGGCATGAGTGGAAGTTTGATTTCCTATAAAAATACACATTCTCGCATTGGCATATAGTATGACTGAAAGAGTAATAGTCCCTCCCTCTGGCCCTAAATACTTGTCGGGGATTAGATAAAATGTAGACTAAAATGTCTCTAGATTCAGTGAATCTATAACAAG
This sequence comes from Lolium rigidum, assembly GCF_022539505.1. NCBI lineage: Eukaryota > Viridiplantae > Streptophyta > Magnoliopsida > Poales > Poaceae > Lolium > Lolium rigidum. The sequence continues at coordinate 393,995,289 of NC_061510.1, read as the reverse complement.
TATTTATAGCCGGATGGAGTACTTTTGCTCTGAACCATAAGGGCAACCATAGATGGTGAAGTAGCACAGCGACTAGTATTAAACTCATGATTTTATACAGTATGATAATTGTACCATACTAAATAGCCATGACAAGATCCTTTGCCGCCTTCTGTTCAGGCGGTAGGATTCTGGCTATCAGCTCCTTGAGAACAGTTGGACAGCTAGATTTCAGATGCTCAAAACCATCACTTGCCATCATAGCCTCTAAATTGGAAGGAGCAGCCAGGAACTTTAAACAAGCCTCTTTCAGATCATGGAAACCATGCTGCTCAGCCAAAGCCAAACTAGTGGCCACCATTTTAGAATCAATCTGATTGCACAGCTTCTCCTCGCATATCAGCTTCAGCCTCCCAATGTTGTACCTGTCGGCTGCTAGATGTCCAGCCATCGCCAACTCTCCAGCACCATTGTTGCTAGCACTCTCAAGCACAGGAGGAAGTGTGTCGGTATATATGAAGTGGAGCAACGATTTGAACACGTTTGCTTCCATGTCACAGATCTCGATAGGACTACCAGAGTTCTCCTTCATGGCGCCAAGGAGCTCCGCCTTGAAGACAGGTGACCGGGCAGCGAGGACACACCTATGAGCAGAGAAACTCTGTCCACCGACTTGAATGGTTAAGTCTGCTGCATCCTTGTTCTTCAGGAGGTCTCCCAGATAACAGTGCAAGTCACTCGGAGGAACCTTTGTTTCTTCATTGTAAATCTCCTCCGTGACGGTGACATCATACCTGATGGTCAAACAATCGTCTCTCAGATGCACCGATCCCTCTAGATCAGCCCTGATGATGAAATAGACGCGCTCTTGAACTCCCCTTGAGAAGGTACGCGTAGGAATGGTACGGCTGAATGATGGTACCGGTTCCCCGTTCTTGTCAAGTACACTGATCGTCAATTTCGCTGTCACATCTTTTGCGCCAGCAGGGTCAAGAACCAGATAAAGAGAGATGCTGTCGGCACACACTATACTGTTTAGGTAATATTTCACAGCCCATCTGTGACCTCCAACACTGAAAGGGGCAGAACTCACGCACTCGCCGGTCTTCACCAGCGCCTTGGTTCTTGAGTATCCATCTAGCTTGAGCACATATGACCTTTTCTCAGCTACAAGCGCAGCAGAGATCTTGCAATGCTCTGCCATTCTGGAGGGTGGCTTTGGTAGGATGGAAGATAGGCGAGAGGAAAGAGTCCGTTGCCTCTATATGTAGAGGTGCACCTGGGAAGTTAGACGTTTTTGTTTCACACGCAGTCAGACGAAAACAGAGGCCTGTTCTCACCTCGATCTAGATGTTTGCGTCGGCATAAATTTGCTATCATTTGCTACTCGCTTACCTTCACGAGGAGACGCCGTTGCATTGCATGCCATTTTGTGGGAGGTCAAACGAGGCTACGATGGAGTACTAGCATCGGCAGATGAAAGGTTTTGTTTGTGCCGAGGAGTTAAATTGTCGATTCATGACCAGCAGTGTACAGGCAGTACATTGCATCCGCAGAAAAAGAAGTGCTGGCAGCAGTATATTTTTTTTATTTGAAACGGAGGCAAAACTCATCCATTAAAAACAATTTTGCAAGATAGATCCGAATATATTCCATTAGTCATAAGAAGTACAGAGTACCCTAAACATAATAGAAATTACATTGAGTTCCTTGGACCACCTAACAACCACTACTGGAGGACGATGTTGATGATAGTCCGAAAGTCTTTGTGCACATACCCCTAAGGACCAGCATCCCAGAGCCGAAGTTGCTGCCATTGAACCCATTGAATTGATCTGAAGCTCTTAACACCAAACTTCTACCACACGTAGATTGGCGAGATCCACTACTCCATTGAAGCGGCGATTAGATGAGTCCCCGCCCTCCTCAACACCACTGGCAAGATCGCCGCCGACGAGGTGGACGAGGAGGCGGGAATATATTATTCTTGCCCCGCACAATGCCGCCATAGCCACCATAACAACGATGCCGATTGACCAAACTCTAACTTTAGGGACCTCCTATAGTGTCGAGCGCAAGTACGAGGTCTCCGCCCCCTCCCACAGCCGGAGCGGCTAGCAGAGGAGGTGGGGACCCGTCAATTCCCAGACGTAGACGGTGAGGACGAGGCAGATGGGGGGTGGCGGCTGCTAGAGTTTCCACCCTAGCCACCGCCTCTCTTTTCTTTCAGGGGAGGGACGATGATCCATTAATTAAGAAGAAAGTGTCCAGTTTTTAGGAGAAAACCTACAACAATACGGCTAAGCCCTCACACCCACATCAAAACCTAATAAGGACATCTCCAACGAGACGACCCAAATAGGCGCGTTCACGCTTCTATTTGTGTCCATTTGGGTGGGTGCACGGATGCGCGGACAGTGACCGGCATCCGCCCGGCATTTTGGGTCACGCGCTGCATCCAACGCGGCTAGATATGTGTCACGGCCAAAGTATTTGGCATTTGGCCTTTAAATTTAATATAAGGCAGATAAAACCATAAGAAAAATATAAATAAATTGAAATTATCAAGATTTGTGACGAAGATATAGGAGGAAGTGATGCTCGGGACCAGGCTCAAGGGCGTACAGAATAACGCAGAGAACTCAGCGAACTGAAGGTCAAAGAAAATAGCCTATGTGCTGATTTCCTCCTCGCTGACCTCTGTAACGAAGATATAGGAGGAAGTGATGCTGGGGACCAGGCTCAAGGGCGCCCAGCCGAGCCCTCCTCGTCGACCTATGTGATTGTGATGGAGGAGGAGGTGTTGCTGGGGTGTGGCAGCACGAAGGAGAACGATGGTGGCGGGGTCACAGGTCGCGTGGTCGTCGCAATCGCGTTTGACCGCGGAAGGAGATGGACATGGGCGAGCCCCGCCTCGCTGACCCGCTCATCACTGCTGGACGAGATCCTCCTCGCCAGATCCAAAGTCTGGTATAGGTTTGGACGTTTGGTTCTTGGGTGCAGGACGCGTGGGAGATGCAGGATCATGAATTGATTTTAGTTTTTGAAGAGGTCTAAAATGCAAAATGACCAAGTGGAGGCGGGACTGATGTATCAAGCGGACGACGTACCGTCTGATGACGGAACATGTTCCTGTTTTTTAAGTAGTAGAGATTAATGTGCTCATACAAATAAATAAAATACAGAAAACCCTTTCCATATTTCTTTTAGAAGAGGGCTGAATGATAATAAGTGGGTACAATGGTTATATCTTTGCCAACGTTTAATTACAATTGAGTTAACTTCTGAACCTGATAAGTTTATTTGAAAGCTTACAGATTCCGGCATTTTTTTCAGTTAAGTCTATGTACCTTGATTGGATGAATGGCCATACTGTCTATCTTCGCACGTATCTATGGAAGTTGAAGATTCCGTTGAAAATAAAAAAATGCATGTGGTTTCTTAGTAATAAGGTGCTTCTAACTAAGGATAATTTAGCTAAACGGAAGTGAAAGGGATGTCAAAATTGTTGTTTTTGTGATTCCATAGAAACCGTTCATCATTTGTTTATTGAATGCCCTTTTGCGAAGATAGTTTAGCGTATGATGTACCTTACTTATAACATTCTTCCGCCAGCTAATATTACTAATATGTTTGGTAGATGGCTGAATGGAGTGAGGAAAGATGATAAATTGAAAATCCGAATTGGTGTTTCAGCCTTATGTTGGGCTATTTGGAGAACTAGAAATGATATTATCTTTAACAAACAATCTGGAACAAAAAAATTGCAGGTTATCCGGCGAGCTGCTCATTCAATTCAGCAATGGGTTTTTCATCTCCCAGTGAAACAGCGGGAGGCCATGGTTATTGGATGCAACCGGATGCTAGCGGTTGCTCAGAACTTCTTTTTCAAGGCTACTGGGTGGCGGCATCTTAATAGGATTGCAAATGCATAGCTCTTCTATTTGCCATATTTTGAGCTGGTTGATTCATGTATCGACCCTAGCTTTTCCATAATTGTAATAAGTGATATTGGATATGTTGTGACTTGATACTTCGTTTTTAATAAAGCAAGCCGTGTGCATCTATTGATGCAGAGGCTGGGGCTATGCTTCTTTATCGAAAAAAAAGAAAACCCTTTCAAAAGTAACTAGGAAGGTGTTCCCGCAACCAGAAAATATGTAACTGAAAGCAGATACGGCGGGCAAACTTCATTGTTTCTGGCCAAATATGTGTCACTCGAACAGAAGGGTAACTCAGAAGCATCATGACCATTTTTTTGCAGAATATCAGGCAAGGGCACAGTACTGGAAGTCTGAAACACCAATGACAGGAGTATAATCCAGCTGAACATAATAACCTGAATCCTGAACTAGTCATCATCCACACCACAAGCAGATTCTCGTGATCACCATCAACACCTTAACACAATGTACTTTCCATTTTAGAAGATTTTGGAGATGCACTACCAGCAATAATCAGAGGGAAATAATGACCAATGCCCCATCACAACTATAGCTGACATAAAATATTAATGGTCAATGCTTGAGGATTACATGCAGATATTTTTTCTTAGTACATTCTACTGAAGTACAACACAAGATCCCAAGGTCTACATACACAGCCTCCATACTTTACATTCAGGTTTTCAGTGCTGGACTACAATATTTATTTTTGTGGTGGGCATTGACTTAGGATTCATGGCAGCATATATAATGTTTTGGGGGTGTACAGTAACATGATGTACTTCTAGGTATGGTACAAATGTCATTATCAACATTTTCTCGTTCTTTTGCACTCGCAAAAATGCTTAGTGATGAATCGGTAATAATTTTTCAGTTGTAACAAATATTTATTCTGTGAGCAGACTATGTGTTGGCGGAGCTGTGCAGAGAAAAGATGACATGGAAAGGGAGGAAGAAAGAACAAAATCCTGATTTCTACTACTCTCCCTAACATCCATTAAAAGTGTAGGTGATTTAGTTCAAAATTTAAAGTAAATCACCAACACTCCTATGATTCGGAGGGAGTATCATATTCAGGGGATTCAACCCGCTGCAACGAATGGGTGGGAAGACGACCAGGAAGAAGTGAACGATGATGAGCATTCACTTGGTGGGCCGCGTGCACACGGCATGCCCAATATGGTCAGTGTTCCTTAGCAGATCTCATGTTTTTATCACACTAAAACGCACGGGGATATTTCCTAGTTTTAGAAAAACAAAATTAGATGAAAACGGGCCAAAAAAACATTAAATATGTAAAAGTGGGTTGTGTAGATAATACTGTGATAATCGACTCCATTATCAAACTAATACACATTTGATAAGCATGATAGATGGGCAGTCTCAACACTAACACGTTTTTTCATAAGGAAAAAAATACCCATTCTACTCACATGGACATATATGATTGAAGGATTGATAGGATCTTTTGCTCTTAACCATAAACACGACCATACATGGAAAAGTAGCACAACGAATTAGTACTAGATTTGTATATGTACTACCAAATAGCCATGATAAGATCCTTTGTCGCTTTTAGTTCAGCTGGCAGGGTTCTGGCTATCAACTCCTTGAGAACGGACGGGCAACTGGATTTCAGATGCTCAAAACCATCACTAGCCATCATGGCCTCTAAATTGGAAGGAGAAGCCAGGAACTTCAAACAAGCCTCTTTGAGACCATGGAAACCATGCTGTTCAGCCAAAGCCAAACTCGTCGCCACCATGTTAGAATCAATATGATTGCACAGTTTCTCCTCGCATATAAGCTTCAGCCTCCCAATGTTGTACCTGTCGGCGGCTACGAGCAGATGGCCAGCCATCACCAAACCCTCACGTGCTTCATCACCGTTGTTGCTAGAAGTCTCAATTGCAGGTGGGACTGTGTCGGTGTATATGAAGTGGAGCAACGACTTGAACACATCAGCTTCCATGTCACAGATTTCGACAGGAGTGCCGGGAGAAATCTCCTTCATGGCACCGAGGAGCTCCGCCTTGAAGACGGCCGACCGAGCAGCAAGGACACACCTATGAGCGGAGAAATTCTGTCCATCAACTTGGAAGGTTACGTCTGCTGCATCCTTGTTCTTCAGGAGGTCGCCGAGATGCCGGTGCAAGTCGGTCGGAGGAAACCTCGTCACTTCGCTGTGGATCTCCTTCGTGACGGTGACATCGCACCTGAGGATCAAACAATCGTCTCTCAAATACACAGATCCCTCCAGATCAGCCTTCTTGATGGAGGCCCAGCATGAACCTTGGCTTGTGAGGGTGTCGACAGGGTGGGTATGGCTGAAACGCACTGGTTCTCCATTCTTGTCAAGTATGTTGAACGTGAATTTCGCCTTCACATCTTGGGTGCCGGCAGAATAAAGAAGCAGATAAACAGATACGAAATCAGCATAATCCTTATGTCTACCGTTTGGGTAATAGTTCACGGCCCAGCTGTGACCTCCAACACTGAAAGGGGCAAAAGCCAGAAAGTCGCCGGTCTTCAGTAGCGCCTTGGCTCTCCAGTAGTCATCTACCTTCAGCACATATGACCTTTCCTCAGATTCGGCTACAAGGGCAGCAGAGATCTTGCAGTGTTCTGCCATGCTGGAGGTGGCTTGGAGAAGGATGGAAGATCTGCGAGAGGAAGGATTTGGTGAATTATATACAGGTGCACAAGGGAAGTTAAGATCCATTTGTTTCACACGCGGTCAGGCGAAAGCAGTGGTCTGTTCGCACCTCGATTACCTTCAGTATAGGAGGCACCGTTGCATTGCGGCGGCCATATGCCAATCGTGGTAGGTGAAACCACGCCGTGATGAATGATTTGCTTCTGCTAGGGGGTTAAATTTTCATAATCTCGTCAATTCGGCAACAAAGGAAGGTACGGGCACGTAAATACCGCTCTCTTTCCTTTTTTTTTCTTCTCCGAAAACAGGGAGACCACGCCTAGTAGTTTCTCATTATCTCATCGAGTCGTGTTGTTTGGAGACATTTGCTTGTTACGTTCTCGAACCGGATATCTAGTGATTTTGTTGTGAACGAAATCTGCAACAAACTAATCAGGTTGGCGTCTGCGTAACAGGAAAATATTAGTTACCCAAACAGAAAGCACAGATATGGCGGGCAAATTTCATGGTTTCCAGGGACCAGATAGTTGGGGAAACAGCTTAAACATTTTTTGGCATAAAAAGATGCAAGAAGGGCACCGGAACATCAATGACACGTCCATAATCGTGTTTACCCCTGCAATCCCTTTAAAACTGAATCTAGATACTCAGAAGGAGCACAGCAAGTACACAGATGCTACCAAGTACCAACAATAATCAGATGGAAATAGTAACCAATGCACCTTCACAACTATTAGTGACATTACAAATTAAAATTGTCAATGCTTGAGGATTACTTGCAGTTTTTTTTTTTTTCTTAGAGCTTAAACTGAATTACAACGCAATATTACAAGTTCCACATAGACGGAATCCATACTTTACATTCAGTTTCACAGTGCGGAGTAGACATGACTGCTAATAACCAGACAGAACAAAGTAACATCTAGTAGTGATGTAATAAGGACAAACGCAACCTACCATTGTAGTCAGTCGCTACAAAACAGGGCAACGGTGATAAGCCATCATCATCGGCTATTGTCATTTGGTCATTTTCGACTGATTCTACCGGTAATAAGCCTGGTGAAAGGGTGGGGCCATTGAATTGCCATAGGCTCCCAAGCCGCTGTTGTATCCGGCATAGACTGGGTAGGTCATCGGAGGGGGTGGGTATGACACTGCAATGCCGACATTAGGAACCACAGGTGGGTATGCCATTGGCAGTGAGCTTTGGCCGCAGTAGAGGGTGTGTCCAGCTGGCCTATCGTAAGAGTAAGGAGATCCGTTACCGTAGGAGGCATGGGAGGATGGCGAGCCAATGAATGTGGTGGTGGTGGTGGTGGCAGGCGAAGATGGTACACTAGCAGGGGGCATTGTTCCTCCATTGTTTGCTCGTATGCGCTTGCTGGCTGGACCAGAGCTACCACCGCTGGAGCAACTTGACACTGCCTTTTTCTTCTCTGTCTTGGCCTTCTCCAATTCCTCCAGCCGTACCCGAAGATCCTCCAACGGGAACTCCGCTTCGAGTTTGTGGTCCTCGACACACTTTATAACAGCCCGAAGGGCAGATTGCTCCTTCTTATTTGCATTGATCTGCAAGAGAAGCTACATTAGGCCCACTAACTAACTTGGTACGTGAAACAGAGCGGGTAGAAAATGCTCGCGAAAAGCAACGACATGGATTGAGGAGATTGTAATACAATGCTAGCTAGCAAAAAGAGGTAGACTGGTATGCACAGAGCAGCACCTATATACTTCAGAATGCCCTGCCGACAGACTACTTGGAAGACTTTCAGGCTTGCAACGCTGACTCCAAAAAAATGATATATTACTACTAGTCTTACCCCAGAATGGCCACTGCTAGTGCTCAGGTTATCTGAAGTACAAGATATCTTCTTAGAATCCTCCAGGTAGGATTTCAAAAGAGGGACTGGGGAGAACTTTTCCAGAAGTCCAGCCTCATATGCGAAGTTCACAGCATCAAGTTGTTGCCCCTTCGTCACAAGTTCTTGAATGATATCTACAAACATGGTTCAGGTCAGATAAGACAGCTTAATTTTCAACAGATTCACTATAAAAGGATGACCTACAAAGTGATTACTACTAAGGTACAAAGCACCAGCAGCATACATATGCGGTCAGAGGCCAACCAAAACTATCAACCCAACCCAATAAGGTCAGAGTAAAGGAAAATACTGGACGACTGAGATTATAGTCGTTTTCTTGCAGAAAGTGGCAGAAATAAGTAACAAAAAGGATGTGAAACATAAGATAAGTGCTTCATGTTTTGATGAGAAGTGTCGCTATGCAGGCTTAAAGGGAACCATCATTTGCTATGAAAGTAGACTAAAAACTAATGAATTAATAGATACAAAAATAGAAGAACCGTATAAATGCATCATAGTTGAAACCTCATGCATGACATAACTAGGGAATCCACATGAGATTCTTCTACTCATGCTTGCAAAAGCTCATTCAACAGTGAAATTATGTTCATTCAACTACAAGCATAAGAATCAAGACAAAATAAAGGGAATTGTACTTGGTGGCTCAACCCCATGACAATCACTGAGGGACCACTAGCCCGACTGGAACAGCCAGAGTGTCCATGGTGCCGGCCATACTGACCTTCCCCAGTGACAATTCATCCAAGCAGAGGACACGCACATCGCATCTATGCATATGTGAACTGCATTCCCAACAATGAGCCACAAATCGCTACACTTGGTCAAAGAATCTAAATCTACTCCGCTGATGTAATCCACAACTCACTGAGCAAACAATAGCTATGTAGTGGTAACTAAACGCTAGATCTAGCCAACTAAAACAATTTTATTGCTATGCATCTACTAACAGACTAGCTAGTTGGTCATTTCATTATTTGGCCTAGAGAACAATCTAAACAGAAAAGAGGTGAAACGAATTACCTTCCATCTCATCCTCGAGGCCAAGCGTGAGGGCGAGGCGCGGCATCTGCCTGCGCCAGGAGAAGCTGAGCACGATCCTCTTGTACAGCTCCCTGTCCGCCTTCTCCGCGACGGCGAAGGTGGCGACGTGCTGCAGAAACGCGTGCGCGTCGGGCGGCTTGGCGCCCTCCACCCCGCCCTTGCGCTCGGCGGCGTCCTTCCACTGGGCCGCCATGGCGCGCGCCCTCTCGCGGGCCGCCCTGGGCACCATGGGCCGGGCCGGCGCCGATCTCCGGGTCCGGGTCGGCGAGCGCGGGCACGACGGCCTCCAGCACCAGCACGCAGGCCCAGGCCAGGTCGGCGGGGGAGCGCACGGCGCGGCGGTCGACGGGGAAGACCTCGGACACCGCGTCCATGACGAAGCGGGCCGGGTCGGCGCAGCGCTTGAGCGCGGCGGGGAGGGAGGCGCGGAGCGCGTCCACCTCCTTGCGGCGCTCGACGACGAAGGCCAGGAAGCCCGCGGAGTCCATGGCGGCGCAGAGGGCGGCGAGGCGCTCTGGGATGCTTGAGGAGGGGGGGGAGGGGGAGGGGGAGCGGTGGCGCTTAAGATTGGTGGCGAGGGAGTCGAGGCGGGAGAGGGCGAGGGAGACGGAGGCGTCGAGGGAGAGCTCGCGGCGGCGGAGCGCGTCGAGCCTGCGGGAGGCGCGGAGGTGGACGAGGCGGCGGCGGGCGCGGAGCGAGTCGGCGCGGGAGTCGATGGCGCGGTCGAGGGAGCCGAAGTGGTCGGTGAGCTGCTGGTAGAGGCGCGTGCAGGTGGCGAGCAGCTCCTGCTGCCGCTCCAGCTCCGCGAAGCCGTCCCTGATGGCCGCGGCGCCCGGCGCCTCCTGCGCCGCGGCGGCGGCGGCCATGGACGCGGCCCGGCCGGCGCCGGCGGGAAGCCTAGGCGGCGCTGGGCTCGATCCGGGAAACCCTAGCTGGTTTTCTGGGGATGGGGGGAGTTTGCGAATGGGGAAAGGGGGAAAGCGAGCGAGAGGAGAGCGACGGGAATAAAGGCGGGGACGACAAGTGCAGGGAGAGATCGTGTCGGGTTTCGCTACAGCTACCGATCGGATGACGCCGCCAGTGGGACCGGTTCGGGGTTGGACCCATCTGTCGGGGAGACGGAATGTGATGGGGTTTGGAGAGGGAGGAGTGGGCATAGGATTTGGGGGTGGGAAAAGGTGGAGGCGTGGCGTGAGATGCAGAGGAACAGTAGCCAGTAGGGTTGGTCGGCTGTGAGCCTGTGACTGTGCGCGCCTTTCAGGAGCACGCGAGCTCATTCGGGCATGTTTGCTCGCGAGCTCATTCGGGCATGTTTGCTCGGCGGACAGCACAAATGAAGCCCACCAGAGTTCAAACCTCAGGTTTGACATCTGTGTGTCTCATAAAGGTGGAATATTTATTCAGTGGGAGACGTCTTTCGGATGTGCTCATAGGGGTAGGGTGTGCGTGGAATATTCACCCCTGTATGTGAACATCTGCGTTTGTACTGTGTTTCTCAAAAAAAAAAAAACCTTGACGTAGCTTAACTAAGGATAGCTCGAGCGGTTGGAGAGATATTTCCCTCCCGTGTTGACCAGATGAAGGGGCCTGGGCATTTTGTCCCTCAACCTAGATTTGCACAGGTTAGGATGAAAAATGAGGGTTGGACCTTCAAAGTTTTTCGAGAGCTTAAAGGGTTTGAGGGCTCTGTTCGGCATCAATTTTCTAAAAGCAGTTATTTTGAGGGTTTGACCATCAAAAAAGCAAAAAGCAGTTATTTTGAGGGTTTGACCAGTTTGAGGGTTCTGCTATTAATGCTCTTAGCCCTGGCAGCCATGGTTCCATGTTCGCTTTGTTAATGGTAAACTAAACCTTTGTTAACTTTTGCAGGACTAATTGTAATAAAACAACCAAAATCCTTTTCACGCACGTACAGACGACAATATTTATTCATCACCACAGACAAGTCACACCAGCACCAGCAGGACTTGTCACAAGACACACAACAGGAATGGATTGTTCAGTCCTTGGAAAGTACCAACAAGGGCAAACAGTTCAGCACAGGAACAGTTTCAGGGTTAAAGATTTACAGATGGCAGTGGTTGCCCTCTGCCCTCTGCTCACTCTGTCCTAGGAACTATTAAGGCTTCATCTAAGTCATTGTCCTAAAATATTACCAAATCCAACTCTACGAGTCTACGTTATACAACAGTTAAACTACGTACAACGTGATCGACAGTTCAACTCCATTTGACATGATACAAGACAGTTCAGGAACAGGATATGAATCAACAGGGGCACGGAGAAAACAAACCCCTATGGCTGCTTTTGGCAGGAGTATGTTGTGTAGAATGAATCTCCTGGTAGCAGCATGCTCGTGCACACGGAACTCGACACACCATCATCATTTTGCAGCATGGAACACGACGCATCATTTTGCGGCAACTCGGTAAATCACTTGAGCTGTGGACTCTTCATGGTTATCACTCTGGCAAGCCATTAGGAGCTTGGCTTTTGACACGGTACACTGGCTTAGCAGCCTGCTGTCTGCTCTCCTGTTGTGATCTTGGGTTATCCTGCTTAGGCTGTCTATTCGTCCTTGGATCCTGCTTGGCAGGCATACCCTTCTGGCCTCCTCCGCTTGTTTGCTTGCCAATCCAAGTACTGGGAGGTAATGGTGGAGGAACCCCGTTTACAGGTTGCTGGTGTATGAATCCTGCATTCTGGACAGGCCGCTGCTGTGCGAATCCTGCATTTTGAACAGGTCGCGGCTGCGGGAATCCTGCATTCTGAACAGGTCGCTGCTGTGGGAATCCCGCATTTCGGGCAGGTCGTGCAAAATTGGTGTTCTGCATAGGCCTCTGAGGTGGGAACCCAGCGTACTGGTTCGGATATGGCTGATTTGGAATATATCCTGGATTCTGCATCCTGTTATTTTGATGCATCCTTGGCCCGTCTTGGATTGTCAGGTTTGACATCCCTGCATTGATGCCACCATCCTGAATTCGAGTGTTTGGCCGCTCTAGTAACCGCACATTCTGTCTGTTGCCTTGAGCTTCACCAAAGAACTGAGGCCGGGGATTTGGAGCGCTTCTGGACATGTGTGCGTGGTATGGATTATCCACAAAACCCCTCTCATATCCCGAAGGTCCAAAGGGCCTTGGTCCATTTCTAGGGCCATATGGTGCACCCCTATATGGCATCTCAAGCAGCCCAGCAGAGCTGCCAGATTTCATCTGAAGGGAATTTTTCAATAGACGATGTGCAGCCTCTCCTAAGACAGAACCTGTCAGAGCTCCATGCACCTGAGGCCTGGAATCATCAAATGATTCACAGCAAGAGCAAAAATATTAGCAATTAGTCAAGCTACAACTCAAGAAGAAATGTGCTACTCAGAAAGTATTGTTCCCCTGAAATGAATGTGTATTAATCCTGCATCTGGTAGAATATCATGTAGTAATCTATAGTATTTAATGTGAAAGTGGTATCAATAGTTTCTGGTATATGAACATATGAAATGGTAACCATACCTGTCTCTTGTTTGTCGGCGACTATTATCTTCATGCCACAGCACGGGGAAAGGTTTGAAATCATATGGTTTCAATATCTACAAAATGGTTAAAGCTATGTTGGCCCATGAATTTATCTCAAGAAAAGAAATACCATATATCTCAACTCGGAGTTAACTGTGGTTAACCAATCAAAATAATTACATAGACAATAAACTTTTCTTTCCAGTAAACAAAGATGTGATACTTCTATTGTTTCACATACAAGTTAACCGTGGCTTGCATGCAGTTCAACTTTTACCAAAAATGCATACAGTCCAACTTTTACGAAATATGCATACAGTCCAACTTTTTCCAAAAATGATATAGCATACAAAAGTATTTCATGGCTGCATAAAATAACACCATAGAACTTCACAGAAATACTTTTTAGAAACATCATCTTGTTGTAGAAAAATAATGGTTAAAATTTATCTCCGGGACAATGAGAAGTATAGAAAAACATCAAAGCATGAAACTAGCATGAAACTGATGAGGCAGCAGAGCATCAAGGGAACTAAGAAGCAACACCGCTCATCTATTTCACTTATTAGCTGAGTCAAGTCAACAATTCTTTCATTTACCGAGGGCAAAAGTTAAAAAGGCTCAACTAGAAATGATTATGCTATAATAGGAATAAAGAACAGATATGCGAATGTCTCTATAATGTGTATCTCCAATAAGTATTTGATTATCCAGATAATAATGCGCACAGGGTTAGGAAATACCTTTGGAGGTATAATGACACCCTCTGGAGGCTCCGCGATGTGTTTGTGATACTGAGGATTAATATAAGTACCATTCCTAGAAAACAGTATAACACTTAGAAATATTTGATGGTGACTTTGGGCTTACAATATGCTTTTTCATTTTATACTACTTACAAAACTCTGTTCTGGGTGATGGCATTGAACCCCTTAACTGGAGATCCTACAGAGATGCTGTACCAATTTCTTTGAGATAAACAAAGAAATCCATTCATTCCACCACTGAAACAAAGAGGCAACAATGCAAGTAATTATCGAGGGGAACAGTATCACCAAGAAATAGAGAATCCAGATCAATCTAGTATATATACCAACCTAGCAGCAGGGTCAATAGGTATGACATAGGAAGGATCTGTTATTGAATGCTGAGAGTACATCTGATACAGGAAGGCAATCTGAGCAGCCAATGGATGAGTTTCCCGCACATAAATTATGTCAAACATTGTTGTATTCCTGAATCTCTCTTCTTCCTGGAAAAGGCAGCAACAACCAAAGCAAACTGAATAACTGAAAGTTAGTTGCAAAAGGATCCTGAAGTAAAAGCCAAAGAAATTAAGAAGCCTAGAGCATTATACAGAAGGATCCTAGAGCAATGATACAGAAGGATCTTAGAATCTGCATACTGTTAATGACTCTTCAAGTTTATGTGTCTCCGCAAGCAGCCTTGTTTCATCAATAAAAGGCAATTTTGCAATACCCTGGGAAAAAACAGAAACGAACCTTCAAGCAACAATTAATCAGTCACCTGAAGCAAATTAGTCTATCCATTCATTGATTACCTGCCACGCAAAACGTTTCCCGTTCATGTCTATCTCAAAATCTGCAGTTGCAAAAGGAAGATAGTATGGAGTAAGAGCTTATAAATACGAACTACCACTACCATGCAATGCATGGTGAAAAGGGCATAAACCATATTGAGATATCTTTAATTTTTAAGTATTTTCCACTCCCCGTTAGACAGGAGATATTGGTACCTTTGGGGTAGAAATACTTCAAGGGTGAATTTGGATCAGTCATCAAATCCCCGTAGTGTTTTGGCAATGCATTCGAGCTACAGAAAAAAATAATATGGTGATTTTCATGACACTATATCAATAGACCCATTAACACAGAGAAATGACAAACCTAGCAGCTGGCAGTGTTCCCATTAGTTGATCAAACGGCTTGAAAGGTTGACCCAGGAAAAAGGTTATCTCAAACTCAGTCAAGCCTTTCAGGTCAGATGCAAAAGGCGCATAATGGTATGGATAGAACCTGTTGTAAGTTAAGTGAAGAAAAGTAAAAAACAGAGTTTGTACTTGATACCAAAAAGGAGTTACTTATGAGTTTTCTCAACCAAACTGCGTAACCGCAATATGCCTACGTTCAGCTGATCAGCTATTCATGTGAATATGACAGGAGTGTGAACGTTGCTGACAACATGGCTGGTTTAATATTGAGACAAGTCCAGTTTTCAACCCTGAATTCTAAGGGAAGTCCAGTTCTCAACCTCCTACGTGGATTCTACAGCTGCAGCATAATGATGCGCTGTAGACAAACAGAAGTTGCTGACATCGTCACAAAGTATCACTTTGGATTTCATGGTTGGCAATATATTTTATTTCCAAGTTACTCCCTCCGCTCCAAATTAACTGACTCAGCTTTGTCTAGATACGCATGTATCTACACACTAAAACGCATGATAGTGCCACAAATGGCAATGAATGGATTCTAGTAAAATTTAGAATTATGATCATGGAGTTGCTATAAATAATAAGGCAACTGAGAATGCGAGCATAAAACCAATTAATAAGTCCCTCAGGTATGATCATGGAGTTCAGAATCTTTAACAAGATCTACTGACATGATTGGTGAAATATGCTTGCGGAAAGATCAGGTGATGTTTTTGATACCAAGAAAGAACGGTAGTAATACATCCTCACAGCTGATGGTCAATAATTACCTACCACTGCCATGAACAAACACCCTGATAGTAGTATCTCATAACCCAGCAAAGACCTTCCACATATTTCTGAACCTGAAAACATGGATTGTAAATAGAGATAACATCAGTATTAAGATATTGGTGACCAAAATCACCAAATAGGCAGAAACACACAACATACTCTACAAATTTTGTTTCAAACAGTACCCTGTAAAAATTTAACATAACATATGAATTGAGCTCATGAAAACAACAGGTCAGAACATTTTCAATTGAGCCAGCACCAACTTCTCAAGGATTAATAGATTGTGCCTATAGTCTTTAGATGTAGATCTAAAAGTCAAAAATCGCATCTGTTCCCTATATGCATAATTACTGAAACTTGATTCTGAAAGAGTCAAAAATCACTTTTGTTTCCTATCTGCATAATCGCTGAAAGCCCAAACTGGGAACACATTATATCAAGTTTAGTGATTCTAGAAGAAAGTTTGATCCATTTTTTAATTGATCTGTTCAGAAATATGGCAGCCACCATTGTGAATACAGCAGGAGGTTAAAATAATGTTGCTAGTTTCGAAGACTAACAGTGGCATCTTAATGATAACAATGTGGCGCAAATACTGATGAATACAAAAATTATCCATAATGTCTCTTAAAGAAAGGCATCATGGTTAAATTCCATTTTTATAGCTGCTATCATGGAGAGCAACGCAATCATGTTGTTGCTGTAGATAATAAAACATTACTCTGGACCACTCATTTTCTAGCATGTGAGGTCCGGCCATATACCACATTTCAAATTAAAATAAGAAGCCCACTAGGCCTGGTAGCATATGGAAGTGCTTGATGATTAGCTTGGGAACTAGTGCCTTCAGAAAATCAGTAAGGGGTACTGAATAGCAAGACTCACAACATCTCTCTGGACTTGATCAATAGGTTTTGATTCTGCCTCTTCTTTAAACTTCTCGGCATAGTACCTTTCCTTGAATCCTGGCTCTCCTAGTTTTACCTGAAGGGCAGTCAGTGCAAAATAAAAGATAGAGAAAAGGTACATAACACAAACTGCCACGCTCCCTATTTTACTATCAGCAGAGAACCAAAACACTAGAAATTACTATATGAACAGATTCTTTGGATTTCAAGCATATGTGAGTTTCCAAATACTAATATTCTCAGATTTTAGGGCTACAAAGATGTTGTGATCTGAACTACTGTTACTCCTAAAAAGATAGGAAAAATTGAAATGAAGCATACCAAGACAACCTACAATACAGAATAGGGAAAGCAATCACAAGATGGAACTGTTTCACATAAACTTCCAAGTCACTTTTAAAGACTTGACAGTGACAGATGATGGTGCTCTGAAATCATGCAAGATATCATTCACTAACACATGTCCAAAGTGTGTCAAAGAAACCCAAAAGGAGATTTGAAGTATTAATAGGGGATGCAAATGAGAAAAGTGCCAAGTGCAAACTAGAAGTTCGTTTGAAAAGATTGTCATCTACTTGTACAAATAGTACACCAGTTCACCAATCTCCCACTACAAGAAAAGAAACAAACCATGTCCACATATTTATTATCCTCAGAGATCTCTCCCTGCGCTCTACGTCTATCCTCATTGTTCTCGTACGCCTGCAATATAACAATCATAGAAAGTATCATTTGGGGTAAGAATCGCAAAGGACAAACTTAGTCAACATGGTTTTGTAGACTTCTTTCACTAGTTGAAACTAAACTAAGGTTACCATGAATCAAGAAAGTAAAGAAACTGTCTTTAAATGTATGCTCACATGAAGGTTGAACTGCACTCCATGTGGAGGCGTTTAGGTAGAAGTGCTAACAAGAACTGCATGTCAAAAGCAGCAGCCTGTTGCAATCCACTTTGAATGCAACTTAACTCTGAGTCCAGACTCACATCATACATATACCAATACATTGCACCAAAAGCATATAATTATATCTTAGAACCGGACCAAGTAACTTGATGTCATTAACATAAAATGGACCTCAGCATATACATACCAGACATATATTTGCATCATAAAATAGTTATTACAGGAAATGACATACATAGGCTTCGATGCATTGACGTGCTACAGAGTGTATAGGATTACAGAGGTAAAGAAGAGTAGCTAGAAAGTACCTTCTGAATACGTGTACGCTTCCGGAAAATTTGATCTTCGTTGACAGCAACAGCCTGAATGAAATGCTCCACTCGTTCCAATAAAACCTTTTATTGAAAAGGAGAAAATGTCATGCTATGAGAAAACTGTAAATGTCAACGCCGCATCATGAGAAGTATCAATAGGTAAGGCCATAACACCAAGGCAATATATCAGGCTTGAAGTGAAGCACGTCTATTTATTTTATTTTGTTCTGATTACAGGGAAGACATCCTGCAACCTCACACATTAAGGCAGACAAGCTAAACCAGAGGAGCTCTAATGACTGTTACGCAACATACTGGCCAAGAACAGTTCTCGCTGCGCTACTCAGTACCCACCTCGTGTCCTTCTCTTAATCTCGCCAGCCCTGGCCCTGTCTTAGCCGCCCCTCACTGCAACCCGTCCTAATTTCTGCTAGTTTTTAGTCTGCTCGGCCCCATCCCTGCCTTGTTTGGCCTTGGAAGTATTGATTTTATAAGCCTAAAAACCCTGATTTTTGCTGCCTTTTTGTCCTGCCATTGACTGAGTTAAGAGCGTTTAAGCGTGCATAAATCGTGTAAGCGCTAAGTGGAAGGCTACCACACCACATAACGCTTTTTAAACCTAGAAAAATCCTCTGGCACATGATTAGCGCTATATACCATATTTACGAATGCTAGTGACATTGAGAGCACAACAGGTAATTGTTCGAATGGGGTGGGCTCCGTAGATGCAGTTCTATGCGAAAGGAGAAATAGATGTGCAGGAGGGAGAGAGTGAACTAAAGGTGGGAAAAACGGAGGATGTCAGGAGCAAGAGCTCAATATTTCTTGCTTGCCGGCCCAATGGTCCAAGCCTCCCTTATTGGACAAGCTAGCCAGCTACTAATCGAAAACAAAATTTAGTTCAGAAATAAACTGGTCAAACCAATCATAATAGAATAAAGCTAACATCTATCGGTCTGAAATTAACTAATGAGACATTCAGTTGGCACTTTGGCACTGCTGCGCATGCTATCATGTTAGATGATGTGGTCTATACGCTGCGACAATAATTGTAATTAACTGGGTGCAGTCAGTTGGTCATGCTCAAGAGCGAGTCCAAAAAGAATTTAGACATGATGCTTCAACAAACTGAACGTAAGGAAATCAGGATCAATCTACAGTGCAATCACTTTAGTAACTTCACTGTGATACCGCTAGTTCACCTTATTCAGTTATTCTACCATTGCAAGTTAGTTGATATGACGGTTATCATTCTGTTTATACCATAACTTACAAAGTAATTATACAATATGAAAGCATGTGATGGATGTCCTCTATAAGTTGTTTCCCCAGAGAATCTTAGTGATAACACAAGGTAACACCTCAACGATTATTAGTTTTATTATGGACACGTTTGGACTGTGACCAAAGTGTGCCCTACCAATTTTTTGGTCATGACTACATCAACCAACTCTAGTTAATTTTTTTAGCCAATGTTAGCCAACTTATGGGCAAGCAAAAGCTCAACCAAAATTTTGACTAGCCAAATTATGGTAGGGCAATCTTGCGCAAAAACCAAACACACCCTATACTACAATGTTTACATCTAAAGCCGGTAATAATCCAGTATTACTCCTTTATACATTCTATAAGAAACTTTTACAGCGAAGTGATGCAATGGTATTGCTTTGAACGATAGAAGAATATGAGCACAAAGAAACTGTACCTCGCCCCCATCAGTGAGGTAACCGCCCATTGCTTTGAACTCCGCTCTATAAATACTCATCAGAAGATTAATTGCACCCTACAGTGTACAATAGAAATTAATCACTTCATAGCTACACACAAATTATCCGATAAGACAAAACGAAACCTATAATAGGAATTTTGTAAATCAACAGACCTCACGAATTTCCAGAGTCGGCATGTGAGGCAAGAAGTCATTCCCAACAAAGAAACAGATGAACACAAAATCATCAATGATGCGTTCAAAGTTTATCTTGAAGGGAGGGTCTGCAATTTCCAAATCCTTCTCCAGGTATTCCCGCAGCACCCAGATGTTAAGAAACTGTTAACAGGTGAATAGTTAGAGACTGAATTAATAGCAGTAGAAGATATGGAGTTGCAAATTGCATATCAGATGCATACCCCAAAAGATATGAGACAGACGAGAAAATTGGAAGTTAGTAGAGCAAGAGATGGCATGCTTCTGAGTACCTGGTACTTCTTCTTATGAATTGGAGGGAGCTCCACGACATTATCAGACGGACCAGGGCCTCTGCATTCGGCAGCCAAATGCCCAGCTTGACCACACAGAAAGCATTTATCATGTTGCCCTGGCATGGTGATCACCTGTAAAGTCAGTTGAATTCTGTAGTTACAGAAGTACTCCTAAATTACCGTGAAGAAGACGAAATTTGACTCTGAGGAATGGCCAAAGTCAGATGCATGCGAGCACTTGTGAACAAAAAATATTACAAATTTACCTCTCTTAAAATCGAGAAGTGGACCTCATGAGTTGCCAGGGAAAGCATGATCAAATCAGCATCCTGAAAAAATGTGGTGATCCATGAGTCGAAAGGTTGTGGGTGCACAGATGATGACAGCTGGTTGGAAGTTTGCAGGTGAACTTACAAGGCCATATAGGACGTGGCGCGTATTCGGGTCAAACCCTGGAAGGTTGCGCTGCAGGCGGATGTACGACATGATCTTGTGCTCCCCCTCTCCGGGAACATTCGAGTCGGACAACAATACCTAGCAAAAAAAGCACCCAATGCAGTTTCCATTTATAATAAAACACAACAGAAAACCAAGTAACTAATTAATTAACCCAAAAACACGCCGTAGTATCAGCACCTTGACCGACTGCCACCCGGGGGAGTGGTTCAATCTCAGCTGTATGTAGTACTGCAGCGCGGTGGAGAGCACGAACATGAAGGGCGTCCCAGGAGTAATGACGTTGGAGTCGATCGCCTCCGACTTCTCCTTCTGGACCAGAGTCCTCCCCTCCGCCTCGAACTGCATCCTCATCGTCTCCTCCTCGGCCGCCTGGACAAGGCAAGCAACAACATGAGAAGAGCTACAGCTACATGGAATGGCGTGATGCTCCGGCAGTCAGTAAGCCTTACCGCGTCGGCAGCATCCTTGGCAGCCCGGAACCGCCTGGAGCGCTGCTGGTTCATCTTCGCCCTTGGGGCAACGCCATCTGTGTGATTTAGATGAGCATTAGTGAGTGGACCCGGGTTAGGATAGAGCCGCATTAGCGCAAATGCGAGGAGCGGAGGAGCTCACCGATGGCCAGGTAGAGGAGCTTCCTGGGGCGGACGAGGCAGAAGATGTGGTCGATGTAATCAAAAATCGACTTGAACACCTGGTCGTAGGTGGTCGGGGCGGGCTGCAGGGGGGAGGAGAGGGGTGAGACCAGGAGGAGCATAGTAGCAGCAGGGCAGGGATGAAGTAACGCGAGGTTGAGGGGTTTAAGGGGGGAATCGAGGCGTACGCGGCCCTCGGGGTGGAAGCAGGGGTGGATGATGCCGTTCATGTCGAGGTAGAGGTTGTCGAACTCGATGCCGTTGGGGTTGGGGCGGCGGAGGTCGACGGGGACGAAGGCCCCCGGCTCGAGCTCCACGGGCTCCTCCTCCTCCGCGTCCGACACCGTCTGTGGGTAGCGGTCCGCCAGCCACCTGTAGAAGGCCGGGACTCCCATCGCGCTTGGAACCTTCCCGCCGGAGCCGGATCCCTCTTGTATCGCCTCGCCTCGTCGGGGGGCGGCGGTTCGGGAAGCTTCCGGGGCGGGGGCGGGGGCGGCGGTGGCGTGGGCGGGGGCTCCCCTCGTTGTGGGTTCGATCTGGATACGGAGGGGGGCGAGAGGAGGCTGCGGGGTGGGGAAGAAGAGAAGGGTAATGGGGGCTCCAAGCGTGCGACGTGCGTGCCGGAGCTGGTGGTTGCGTTGCGTTGCGTGGTTGGGTTCGGCTCGGTCGCTGCGGCTTGTATGTACTGTAGTTGTTGGAAAATCGGAGCTGATCCGGTCCGTGGCAGTGATGCCGCGGTGCAGAGCCGCTGCTAGAGAGGACCGGAGGGGTACGATACGTATCTTCGACGGTCAGGATTAGAACGTGCCGTCGCCATGGACGAGAAATTTAAAGAACACCACCACTTTATTTTTTTGGACAAAATGCACCACATTTTTTTACTACATCTCATCCATATTACTTGTGGCCTAGTATAAATGTATCTATCTAGAACTAAAATGTGTCTAGATAATACGTATCGAAGTGAGCAGAAAGATTTGCATAACACGATAAACATGACCGGAGTTATTTCGGAACACGTATGAACTGCTCAATGAGGAGGATGTGGGTCCCTAATATTAGTCTCTCATCTCGTTTTCCTCTCGTAGGCAAAAGCAACCGTGAATCGGGAGAGCCTGGATGACAAAAGCGTGAGCCGATGAAGCACACGGTTCAAGGATGAGGAGTACCTGGAGGTCATGCTCTACCTAATAGGCGACAATGCAGTTGTCATGCATTGCATCAAGAACGACGACGACGTCGAGATGCTTGAGATGGCGTTCTTGCAGCCAACGTTAGGCCCCTAGTGGCGTGTCACCGAACCTCGAGCTGAGTTGAGGCACATCACGTCGATTAAGAAGTCGTCACTAGTGGTGGCGCAGTAGTGACCTAGCTAGACCGGAGTGTGACAGCAACAATGGTTACTATCTTTGACATCCACGTCTTCGATTCAAGTATAGTCCCAGTGGCCAAGTTTTGCTTGTGCTTGCTAGCGTGTAGTTGACACACGTCTGTTGGAAACCCCAAGAGGAAGGTGTGATGCGTACAGCAGCAAGTTTTCCCTCAGTAAGAAACCAAGGTTATCGAACCAGTAGGAGTCAAGAAACACGTGAAGGTTGTTGGTGACGGAGTGTAGTGCGGCGCAACACCAGGGATTCCGGCGCCAACGTGGAACCTGCACAACACAATCACAATACTTTGCCCCAACTTAACAGTGAGGTTGTCAATCTCACCGGCTTGCTGTAAACAAATGATTAGATGTACAGTGTGGATGATGGTGGTTGTTTGCGAAGAACAGTAAAGAACAATTGCAGTAGATTGTATTTCAGATGTAAAGAATGGACCGGGATCCACAGTTCACTAGTGGTGTCTCTCCGATAAGATAAATGGCATGTTGGGTGAACAAATTACGGTTGGGCAATTGACAAATAAAGAAGGCATAACAATGCACATACATATATCATGATGAGTACTATGAGATTTAATCAGGGCATTACGACAAAGTACATAGACCGCTATCCAGCATGCATCTATGCCTAAAAAGTCCACCTTCATGTTATCATCCGAACCCCTTCCAGTATTCAGTTGCAACAACAAATAATTGCATTAAGTATGGTGCGTAATGTAATCAACACAAATATCCTTAGACAAAGCATCGATGTTTTATCCCTAGTGGCAACAGCACATCCACAACCTTAGAGGTTGTTGTCACTCCCCCAGATTCAATGGAGGCATGAACCCACTATCGAGCATAAATACTCCCTCTTGGAGTTACAAGTATCAACTTGGCCGAGCCTCTACTAGCAACGGAGAGCATGCAAGAACATAAACAACATATATGATAGATTGATAATCAACTTGACATAGTATTCAATATTCATCGGATCCCAACAAACACAACATGTAGCATTACAAATAGATGATCTTGATCATGATAGGCAGCTCACAAAATCTAACATGATAGCACAATGAGGAGAAGACAACCATCTAGCTACTGCTATGGACCCATAGTCCAGGGGTGAACTACTCACACATCGATCCGGAGGCGATCATGGTGATGAAGAGACCTCCGGGAGATGATTCCCCTCTCCGGCGGGGGTGCCGGAGGCGATCTCCTGAATCCCCCGAGATGGGATTGGCGGCGGCGGCGTCTGCGGAAGATTTTCCGTATCGTGGCTCTCGGTACTGGGGTTTTCGCGACGAAGGCTTTAAGTAGGCGGAAGGGCAGAGTCGGGGGCGTCACGAGGGGCCCACACACCAGGGCCGCGCGGCCAGGGCCTGGGCCGCGCCGCCCTGTTGTGTCGTCACCTCGTGGCCCCACTTCGTATCTCCCTCAGTCTTCTGGAAGCTTCGTGGAAAAATAAGACCCTGGGCGTTGATTTCGTCCAATTCCGAAAATATTTCCTTTGTAGGATCTCTGAAACCAAAAACAGCGAGAA
The DNA here is from genome assembly GCF_022539505.1 of Lolium rigidum. NCBI lineage: Eukaryota > Viridiplantae > Streptophyta > Magnoliopsida > Poales > Poaceae > Lolium > Lolium rigidum. Next base: position 393,971,208 of record NC_061510.1, on the reverse strand, counting down.
AACGACAAGCTGGCTCTTCGGCATCTTGTCAATAGGTTAGTGCTTGGAAAATGCATAATAATGACATATAATGTGTATAAAACATGTGAGTATCATCATAAAAGTAGCATGGAACATAAGAAATTATAGATACGTTTGAGACGTATCAAGCATCCCTAAGCTTAGTTCCTACTCGCCCTCGAGTAGGTAAACGATAACAAAGATAATTTACGAAGTGACATGCTATCATAATCTTGATCAATACTATTGTAAAGCATATGAGATGAATGCAGCGATTCGAAGCAATGGTGAAGATAATGAGTAAACAAATGAATCATATAGCAAAGACTTTTCATGAATAATATTTTCAAGACAAGCATCAATAAGACTTGCATAAGAGTTACTCATAAAGCAATAAATTCAAAGTAAAGGCATTGAAGCAACACAAAGGAAGATATAAGTTTCAGCGGTTGCTTTCAACTTCAACATATTTATCTCATGGATAATTGTCAACACAAAGTAATATAACAAGTGCAATAAGTAAACATGTAAGAATCAATGCACACAGTTTACACAAGTGTTTGCTTCTAAGATAGAAAGAATAGGTAAACTGACTCAACAATAAAGTAGAAGAATGGCCCTTCGCAGAGGGAAGCATGGATTACTGTATTTGTGCTAGAGCTTTTCATTTTGAAAACACAGAAGCAATTTTGTCAACGGTAGTAATAAATCACATGTGTTATGTATAAGATATCCTATAAGTTGCAAGCCTCATGCATAGTATACCAATAGTGCTCGCACCTTGTCCTAATTAGCTTGGATTAACATGGATTATCATTGCATAGCATATGTTTCAACCAAGTGTCACAAAGGGGTACCTCTATGCCGCTTGTACAAAGGTCTAAGGAGAAAGTTCGCATTGGATTTCTCGCTTTTTGATTATTCTCAACTTAGACATCCATGCCGGGACAACATAGACAACAGATAATGGACTCCTCTTTAATGCATAAGCATTCAACAACAGTTAAAATTCTCATAAGAGATTGAGGATTAATTGTCCAAACTGAAACTTCCACCATGGATCATGGCTTTAGTTAGCGGCTCAATGTTCTTCTCTAACAATATGCATACTCAAACCATTTGATCATGAAAATCGCCCTTACTTCAGACAAGACGAACATGCATAGCAACTCACATGATATTCAACAAAGGTAAAAGTTGATGGCGTCCCAAGAAGCATGGTTACCGCTCAACAAGCAACTTATTAAGAAATAAGATACATAAGTACATATTCTTCACCACAATAGTTTTTAAGGCTATTTTCCCATGAGCTATATATTGCAAAGACAAAGGATAGAAATTTTAAAGGTAGCACTCAAGTAATTTACTTTGGAATGGCAGAGAAATACCATGTAGTAGGTAGGTATGGTGAACACAAATGGCATAGTTATTGGCTCAAGGATTTGGATGCACGAGAAGAATTCCTCTCAATACAAGGCTAGGCTAGCAAGGTTGTTTGAAGCAAACTCAAGTATAAAACGGTGCGAGCAAGACTCACATATGAACATATTGTAAGTATTATAAGACTTTACATCGTCTCCTTGTTGTTCAAACACCTTAACCAGAAAATATCTAGACTCTAGAGACCAATCATGCAAACCAAATTTTAACAAGCTCTATGTAGTTCTTCATTAATAGGTACAAAGTACATGATGCAAAAGCTTAAACATGATCTATATGAGCACAACAATTGCCAAGTATCAAATTATTCAAGACATTATACCATTTACCACATGCAGCATTTTCTGTTTCCAACCATATAACAATGAATGAAGTAGTTCAACTTTCGCAATGAACATTATGATGAGGGACAGTATATAAAATAAAATAAAAATAAAACATAAGTAATATCCAGTACTAGCTTCTACACACTTCCACTATATTCTAGGTAATATGGTCCTCTAGTTATGTGTGTTGTAGTGGTTTCCAGAGTATTCTAGTATAAGTTGTAACTAGGATATTTGTAGTTATTTTCCTAACTTATGTAGTGTTCTCTAGAACACTCTACTTGTAAGTAGAGCTAAGTAGTGAAGGCTCATGCAGCCTATAAATAGAGGTCCAACCTCTACCTATGTAATCGGACTATGGACCCACTACCTATCAATAAAAGAACTTTGTGTTCTTGTTTTAGATCTTGGATTAGATCTTGTGTGTTGAGAGTTTGGACTAAACTCTTGACAGCCCCCGCCCCTAGAGCGATATCTAGCTTACGCCCCTAGAGCGATATCTAGCGCAGCACGTTGAAGCGGTTCCTTCAACATTTGTGCTGTCCACATTGTAGCAACACGGTGGAGCTGTTCCTCCACAACCTTGTGCTGCTTCGGGTGGTATCGAGCCTTGCTGATCCGATCCAGCTGTTGGTCTCCTCATTGAGAGCTGCACCAAGCAATGGAGGAATTGGGGAAAAGAGTGGATGTTGTAGATCAACAAATTCAAGCGCTCCGTGAAGACCTTAACCGCAGATTTGATCAGCTAGTTGAGATGGTAAGAAAGGGTGTTCCTCCTGTTGCCAATGAAGAATCATCAAAGGAGGCAGATGATAGGCGTCGAAGAATGGGAGGTCGTATTGAAGCAAAAACACCTCATTCACGTGTTGTTCAGCGTACTTCAAGGAGGGCAATGTATGCTGAAGCTTCCGAAGGTGACGAATATGACGAGGGCCTTGAAGAACTTGATCTCCATACATATCCGAGAGTACACAGCTCTACATATGCGAGGGATACATACAAGGTGAGAGCTGAGATCCCCACTTTTAATGGAAATGTTGATATTGAGGGGTGCCTTGATTGGTTGTATGAGGTGGAGACTTTCTTTGAGGTTATGGATATTCCGGAAGATCGTAGAGTTTCTTTGGTTGCATACAAGCTAAAAGGAGGAGCTGGTGCATGGTGGCATCGCCTTCAAGAAGATCGCAGGCTAAGAGGAGAACCTCGTGTGAGATCTTGGCGGCAGATGAAGAATCTTTTGAAAGGAAGATTTTTGCCTGCAGATTACGATCAGATCCTATTTATCCAGTTTCAGAATTGTGCTCAAGGAAATAGGACCGTTTCAGAATACACAGAGGAGTTCCTAAGGCTACAAGTGAGGTGCCACCTTGGTGAAGCCGAAGATCAACAAGTTGCAAGGTACATCAATGGTCTCAATGATGCTATCCAGGATCGTTTGATGATGCAGCAAATTTGGTCCCTTGATCAAGCACAAGCTCTAGCATTAAAGGCGAGAGAGATTGGTAAAGGCAAGAAAGGCAAGTAAGGCTCCATATTCTCATATGGAAGACTCATCTCGGAGTCACTCCCACGGAATGGAAGAAGTGACCACTCAACCCGATGCAAAAGAAACTGTCCCAAAGCAAGCCGGAGGTAAGAGTAGGGCAAAGCCTGTGATAAAATGCTATAAATGTGGTGAAGAGGGACATGTATCTAGCAATTGCACATTGAGGAAATTTGTCAACACAACAATCCATGAAGGCAAAGGTGGCGAAGGATATGAATCTGAAGATGTAGAAGGACAAGATATTTGTGAAGAAGAGGGAGAAGAGGTGGTATGCGTGATTCAGCGGCCCTTGTGCTTAACACCGCAGCCCGACAACACACAACAAAAGAAAATATTTGAGAGCAAATGCACGGTGAATGGCAAGGTATGCAAATTAGTGATTGATAGTTGCGAGTTGTGAAAATCTTATCTCTCAGAATTTGGTGAACCATTTAAAGCTTGAGACACATGATCATCCAAACCCCTACACTATTGGGTGGATCAAGAAAGGAGTGAATATGAGGGTCACCAAACAATGCAACTTGCCACTCTCTTTGGGCAAGCACTATCACGCAAATGTGTTATGTGATGTTGTTGATATGGATGCCATCCATGTTCTTCTTGGGAGACCTTGGCAATATGATGTGAATACAACACACAAAGGGAAGGAAAATTCTTACTCTTTCACTTGGAACAAGCGGAAGATCATCATTCTACCAAATCAATCAAATCGTAATAGCTCCAAGGAGAATGAGAAAAGTGACCGCAAACGGAGGCTAAAATCATTCCAGGTTGGTGATAAGGTGATGGTATACCTCCGGAAAGAAGGACCGCCATTAGACATCAAAGAGAAACTTAGATGGTGGAAATACGGACCCTTCTCTGTTCTAAGGAAGATAAATGATAATGCCTACATGATAGATCTTCCAGCTGAGATGGGAATATCCAACATATTCAACGTGGCAGACTTGGCTCTTTATCATCCAGAACAAGCACTCTATGAAGATAACTCGAGGACGAGTTCTAAACAACCAGGGGAGAATGATGAGGGACAGTATATAAAATAAAATAAAAATAAAACATAAGTAATATCCAGTACTAGCTTCTACACACTTCCACTATATTCTAGGTAATATGGTCCTCTAGTTATGTGTGTTGTAGTGGTTTCCGAGTATTCTAGTATAAGTTGTAACTAGGATATTTGTAGTTCTTTCCCTAACTTATGTAGTGTTCTCTAGAACACTCTAGTTGTAAGTAGAGCTAAGTAGTGAAGGCTCATGCAGCCTATAAATAGAGGTCCAACCCCTACCTATGTAATCGGACTATGTACCCACTACCTATCAATAAAAGAACTTTGTGTTCTTGTTTTAGATCTTGGATTAGATCTTGTGTGTTGAGAGTTTGGACTAAACTCTTGACAGCCCCGCCCCTAGAGCGATATCTAGGTTACGCCCCTAGAGCGATATCTAGCGCAGCACGTTGAAGCGGTTCCTTCAACATTTGTGTTGTCCACATTGTAGCAACACGGTGGAGCTGTTCCTCCACAACCTTGTGCTGCTTCACATTAAGAATAAAGCTAAGAACATATGTGTTCATACGAAACAGCGGAGCGTGTCTCTCTCCCAAACAAAGAATGCTAGGATCCGAATTTATTCAAACAAAAACAAAAACAAAAACAAACAGACGCTCCAAGTAAAGCACATAAGATGTGACGGAATAAAAATATAGTTTCACTAGAGGTGACTCGATAAGTTGTCGATGAAGAAGGGATGCCTTGGGCATCCCAAGCTTAGATGCTTGAGTCTTCTTAAAATATGCAGGGATGAACCACGGGGCATCCCCAAGCTTAGACTTTTCACTCTTCTTGATCATATTGTATCATCCTCCTCTCTTGACCCTTGAAAACTTCCTCCACACCAAACTCAAAACAAGCTCATTAGAGGGTTAGTGCATAATTGAAAATTCATATATTCGAGAGGTGACATAATCATTCTTAACACTTCGGACATTGCACAAAGCTACTGAAAGTTAATGGAACAAAGAAATCCATCAAACATAGCAAAAGAGGCAATGCGAAATAAAAGGCAGAATCTGTCAAAACAGAACAGTTCGTAAAGACGAATTTTTTAGAGGCACCAGACTTGCTCAGATGAAAATGCCCAAATTTAATGAAAGTTGCGTACATATCTGAGGATCACGCACGTAAATTGTAAGATTTTTATAAATTTTCTACAGCAGGGGCGGCTCAATTTCGTGACAGCAAGAAATCTGTTCCTGCGCAGTAATCCAAATCTAGTATTGACTTTACTATCAAAGACTTTACTTGGCACAACAATGCACTAAAATAAAGATAAGGAGAGGTTGCTATAGTAGTAACAACTTTCAAGACTCAAATATAAAACAAAGTGCAGAAGTAAAATAATGGGTTGTCTCTCATAAGCGCTTTTCTTTAACGCCTTTCAGCTAGGCGCAGCAAGTGTGAATCAAGTGTTGTCAAGAGATGAAGCAGTAGCATTCTTACCAGGGGCGTTGCGCCTATCCTTTTTAATCTTATTCTTACTCTTTGGTCTAGGAAATACTTGACCGCATCCAGGTGTAGAGGTAAAATTTAGAGTGCCTTTTCCCACATCTATGGTTGCTCCCAAAAGTTTCAGCAGGGATCTTCCAAGTGTGATTTGTCCTGTCCCTACACATTCAATAACGAGGTAATCAGTGGATACCGTTCTTCCAAGAAAGGTTGTGAACACACCTTCAGCTATCCCCTCAGGAATTATGACAGAATTATCAGTAAGAGTTATTTCTTCTCCACGTTCAGTAAGTTCCCAAAGTGTCAAAGATTCATAGATACTCTTAGGCATAAGGCAAAACTCAGACATAATATCACAACGGGCATAAAAAAATTCACCACAAATAGTAACTTTAATAGTAGGGACCCACATTGAAGGTTTAAAGTTTACTGGAACATAATCATAATATTCACGAATCTGGTTGTACCCTTCTTTTAGACAAGATATATTTGTTTCAAGGGTGTTTAATCTATCATAAATACTAGCAAGAGATGAATCGAAATTACTAGCTGAGCTAGATGATGTAACCAATTTCTTTATGGCGTTAAAAGCTTGATCCCCATCGCAATGAAGGAAATCTCCTCCCACTAGAGCATCCAAAGCATATCTATAGAGAACAATAAGCCCAAAATAAAAATTACTAAGAAGCAAACTTAGAGTCATTCTAGGTTCAGTTTTACCATAAAAATCCAAAATTCTAGACCAAGTTTCTTCAAAACTCTCCTCACTCCCTTGTTTAAAAGTAAAGATCAATTCCTCGGGTGACGGAGTAACAAGTGCAGGACTAGCCATGATAACAAAATAAAATTAATGCAAGTAACTAATTTTTTTGTGTTTTTAATATAGAGAACAAGACAGTAAATAAAGTAAACTAGCAACTAATTTTTTTGTGTTTTTGATATAAAAGCAAACAAAGCAGTAAATAAAGTAAAACAAAGCAAGACAAAAACAAAGTAAGGAGATTGGATGTGGGAGACTCCCCTTGCAGCGTGTCTTGATCTCCCCGACAACGGCGCCAGAAAATATCTTCGTTCGACGGCGTGTAGTTGACACACGTCCGTTGGGAACCCCAAGAGGAAGGTGTGATGCGTACAGCGGCAAGTTTTCCCTCGGTAAGAAACCAAGGTTATCGAACCGGTAGGAGTCAAGGAACACGTGAAGGTTGTTGGTGACGGAGTGTAGTGCGGCGCAACACCGGGGATTCCGGCGCCAACGTGGAACCTGCACAACACAATCACAATACTTTGCCCCAACGTAACGGTGAGGTTGTCAATCTCACCGGCTTGCTGTAAACAAATGATTAGATGTATAGTGTGGATGATGATGGTTGTTTGCGAAGAACGAGTAAAGAACAATTGCGGTAGATTGTATTTCGGATGTAAAGAATGGACCGGGATCCACAGTTCACTAGTGGTGTCTCTCCCATAAGATAAATGGCATGTTGGGTGAACAAATTACGGTTGGGCAATTGACAAATAAAGAAGGCATAACAATGCACATACATATATCATGATGAGTACTATGAGATTTAATCGGGGCATTACGACAAAGTACATAGACCGCTATCCAACATGCATCTATGCCTAAAAAGTCCACCTTCGGGTTATCATCCGAACCCCTTCCAGTATTAAGTTGCAAACAACGAAACAATTGCATTAAGTATGGTGCGTAATGTAATCAACACAAATATCCTTAGACAAAGCATCGATGTTTTATCCCTAGTGGCAACAGCACATCCACAACCTTAGAGGTTGTTGTCACTCCCCCAGATTCAATGGAGGCATGAACCCACTATCGAGCATAAATACTCCCTCTTGGAGTTACAAGTATCAACTTGGCCGGAGCCTCTACTAGCAACGGAGAGCATGCAAGAACATAAACAACATATATGATAGATTGATAATCAACTTGACATAGTATTCAATATTCATCGGATCCCAACAAACACAACATGTAGCATTACAAATAGATGATCTTGATCATGATAGGCAGCTCACAAGATCTAACATGATAGCACAATGAGGAGACGACAACCATCTAGCTACTGCTATGGACCCATAGTCCAGGGGTGAACTACTCACACATCGATCCGGAGGCGATCATGGTGATGAAGAGACCTCCGGGAGATGATTCCCCTCTCCGGCGGGGTGCCGGAGGCGATCTCCTGAATCCTCCGAGATGGGATTGGCGGCGGCGGCGTCTGCGGAAGGTTTTCCGTATCGTGGCTCTCGGTATTGGGGTTTTCGCGACGAAGGCTTTAAGTAGGCGGAAGGGCAGAGTCGGGGGCGTCACGAGGGGCCCACACACCAGGGCCGCGCGGCCAGGGCCTGGGCCGCGCTGCCCTGTTGTGTCGCCACCTCGTGGCCCCACTTCGTATCTCCTTCGGTCTTCTGGAAGCTTCGTGGAAAATAAGACCCTGGGCGTTGATTTCGTCCAATTCCGAGAATATTTCCTTTGTAGGATTTACGAAACCAAAAACAGCAGAAAACAACAACTGGCTCTTCGGCATCTCGTCAATAGGTTAGTGCCGGAAAATGCATAATAATGACATATAATGTGTATAAAACATGTGAGTATCATCATAAAAGTAGCATGAAACATAAAAAATTATAGATACGTGATGGCGTGTATTTCACACGTTCGTTGGGCAACCCCAAGAGGAAGGTATGATGAGCACAGCAGCAAGTTTTCCCTCAGAAAGAAACCAAGGTTTATCGAACCAGGAGGAGCCAAGAAGCACGTTGAAGGTTGATGGCGGCGGGATGTAGTGCGGCGCAACACCGGAGATTCCGGCGCCAACGTGGAACCTGCACAACACAACCAAACTACTTTGCCCCAACGAAACGGTGAGGTTGTCAATCTCACCAGCTTGCTTGTAACAAAGGATTAACCGTATTGTGTGGAAGATGATTGTTTGCGAGAGAAAACGGTAGAAACAAGTATAGCGATAGATTGTATTTTAGTAAAGAGAATTGGACCGGGGTCCACGGTTCACTAGAGGTGTCTCTCCCATAAGACGAACGAGCATGTTGGGTGAACAAATTACGGTTGGGCAATTGACAAATAAAGAGAGCATGACAATGCACATACATATCATGATGAGTATAGTGAGATTTAATTGGGCATTACGACAAAGTACATAGACCGCCATCCAAGCTGCATCTATGCCTAAAAAGTCCACCTTCGGGTTATCATCCGAACCCCCTCCGGTATTAAGTTGCAAACAACGAGACAATTGCATTAAGTATGGTGCGTAATGTAATCAACAACTACATCCTTAGACATAGCATCAATGTTTTATCCCTAGTGGCAACGAGCACAACACAACCTTAGAACTTTCGTCACTTGTCCCAGGTGTCAATGCGGGCATGAACCCACTATCGAGCATAAGTACTCCCTCTTGGAGTTAAAAGCATCTACTTGGCCAGAGCATCTACTAGTAACGGAGAGCATGCAAGATCATAAACAACACATAAGCATAACTTTGATAATCAACATAACAAGTATTCTCTATTCATCGGATCCCAACAAACGCAACATATAGAATTACATATAGATGATCTTGATCATGATAGGCAGCTCACAAGATCCGACAATGATAGCACAATGGGGAGAAGACAACCATCTAGCTACTGCTATGGACCCATAGTCCGGGGGTAGACTACTCACACATCACACCGGAGGCGACCATGGCGGCGTAGAGTCCTCCGGGAGATGAATCCCCTCTCCGGCGGGGTGCGGAGAGCGATCTCCGGGATCCCCGAGATGGGATCGGCGGCGACGGCGTCTCGGTAATGTTTTCCGTATCGTGGCTCTCGGTGCGGGGGTTTCGTCACGGAGGCTATTTGTAGGCGGAAGGGCAAGTCAAGAGGCGGCACGGGGGGCCCACACCACAGGCCGGCGCGGCCAGGGGGGGGCCGCGCCGCCCTAGGGTTTGGCCACCCCGTGGCCCCTCTTCGTCTCGTCTTCGGTCTTCTGGAAGCTTCGTGAGAAAATAGGCCTCTGGGCTTTTATTTCGTCCAATTCCGAGAATATTTCTTTACTAGGATTTACGAAACCAAAAACAGCGGAAAACGACAAGCGGCACTTCGGCATCTTGTTAATAGGTTAGTTCCGGAAAATGCACGAATATGATATAAAGTGTGCATAAAACATGTAGATAACATCAATAATGTGGCATGGAACACAAGAAATTATCGATACGTTGGAGACGTATCGGCATCCCCAAGCTTAGTTACTGCTCGTCCCGAGCGAGGTAAAACGATAACAAAGATAATTTCGGAGTGACATGCCATCATAATCTTGATCATACTATTTGTAAAGCATATGTAGTGAGTGCAGCGATCAAAACAATGTGTATGACATGAGTAAACAAGTGAATCATAAAGCAAAGACTTTTCATGAATAGCACTTCAAGACAAGCATCAATAAGTCTTGCATAAGAGTTAACTCATAAAGCAATAATTCAAAGTAAAGGTATTGAAACAACACAAAAGAAGATTAAGTTTCAGCGGTTGCTTTCAACTTGTAACATATATATCTCATGGATATTGTCAACATAGAGTAATATAATAAGTGCAATAAGCAAGTATGTAAGAATCAATGCACGAGTTCACACAAGTGTTTGCTTCTTGAGGTGGATAGAAATAGGTGAACTGACTCAACATTGAAAGTAAAAGAATGGTCCTCATAGAGGAAAAGCATCGATTGCTATATTTGTGCTAGAGCTTTGATTTTGAAAACATGAAACAATTTTGTCAACGGTAGTAATAAAGCATATGCACCATGTAAATTATATCTTATAAGTTGCAAGCCTCGTGCATAGTGTACTAATAGTGCTCGCACCTTGTCCTAATTAGCTTGGACTACCTGGATTATCACCGCAATACATATGCTTTAACCAAGTATCACAAAGGGGTACCTCTATGCCGCTTTGTACAAAGGTCTAAGGAGAAAGCTCGCATTTGGATTTCTCGCTTTTGATTATTCTCAACTTAGACATCCATACCGGGACAACATAGACAACGAGATAATGGACTCCTCTTTTAATGCTTTAAGCATTCAACAACAATTAATTCTTTTCTCATTAGAGATTTGAGGATGTTTGTCCAAAACTGAAACTTCCACCATGGAACATGGCTTTAGTTAGCGGCCCAATGTTCTTCTCTCACAATATGCATGCTCAAACCATTCAACTCGGTGTAGATCGCCCTTACTTCGGACAAGACGAACATGCATAGCAACTCACATGAAATTCAACAATGAGTTGATGGCGTTCCCCGATAAACATGGTTATCGCACAACAAGCAACTTAATAAGAGATAAAGTGCATAATTACATATTCAATACCACAATAGTTTTTAAGCTATTTGTCCCATGAGCTATATATTGCAAAGGTGAATGATGGAATTTTAAAGGTAGCACTCAAGCAATTTACTTTGGAATGGCTGGAAAATACCATGTAGTAGGTAGGTATGGTGGACACAAATGGCATAGTGGTTGGCTCAAGTATTTTGGATGCATGAGAAGTATTCCCTCTCGATACAAGGTTTAGGCTAGCAAGGCTTTTTTGAAACAAACACAAGGGTGAACCGGTGCAGCAAAACTCACATAAAAGACATATTGTAAACATTATAAGACTCTACACCGTCTTCCTTGTTGTTCAAACTCAATACTAGAAATTATCTAGACCTTAGAGAAACCAAATATGCAAACCAAATTTTAGCATGCTCTATGTATTTCTTCATTAATGGGTGCAAAGCATATGATGCAAGAGCTTAAACATGAGCACAACAATTGCCAAGTATCACATTACCCAAGACATTTATAGCAATTACTACATGTATCATTTTCCAATTCCAACCATATAACAATTTAACGAAGGAGAAACTTCGCCATGAATACTATGAGTAGAAACCAAGGACATATTTGTCCATATGCTACAGCGGAGTGTGTATCTCTCCCATAAAGTGAATGCTAGGATCCATTTTATTCAAACAAAACAAAAACAAAAACAAACCGACGCTCCAAGAAAAACCACATAAGATGTGGCCGAATAAAAATGTAGTTTCAGGGGAGGAACCTGATAATTTGTTGATGAAGAAGGGGATGCCTTGGGCATCCCCAAGCTTAGACGCTTGAGTCTTCTTGATATATGCAGGGGTGAACCACCGGGTGCATCCCCAAGCTTAGAGCTTTCACTCTCCTTGATCATGTTGCATCATACTCCTCTCTTGATCCTTGAAAACTTCCTCCACACCAAACTCGAAACAACTCATTAGAGGGTTAGTGCACAATATAAATTGACATATTCAGAGGTGACACAATCATTCTTAACACTTCTGGACATTGCATAATGCTACTGGATATTAGTGGATCGAAGAAATTCATCCAACATAGCAAAAGAGGCAATGCGAAATAAAAGGCAGAATCTGTCAAAACAGAACAGTTCGTATTGACGAATTTTAAAATGGCACCAGACTTGCTCAAATGAAAATGCTCAAATTGAATGAAAGTTGCGTACATATCTGAGGATCATGCACGTAAATTGGCATAATTTTCTGAGCTTCCTGCAGGGCAGTGGGCTCAGATTCGTGACAGCAAAGAAATCTGGAACTGCGCAGTAATCCAAATCTAGTACTTACTTTTCTATCAACGGCTTAACTTGGCACAACAAAACTCAAAACTAAGATAAGGAGAGGTTGCTACAGTAGTAAACAACTTCCAAGACACAAAATAAAAACAAAGTACTGTAGGTAAAAACATGGGTTGTCTCCCATAAGCGCTTTTCTTTAACGCCTTTCAGCTAGGCGCGAAAGTGTGTATCAAGTAACATCGAGAGATGAAGCATCAACATCATAATTTGTTCTAATGATAGAATCATAAGGTACCTTCATTCTCTTTCTAGGGAAGTGTTCCATACCTTTCTTGAGAGGAAATTGATATTTTATATTACCTTCCCTCATATCAATAATAGCACCAACGAGTTCGAAGAAAAGGTCTTCCCAATATAATTGGACAAGATGCATTGCATTCAATATCCAAGACAACAAAATCAACGGGAACAAGATTATTGTTAACGGTAATGCGAACATTATCAACTTTACCCAAAGGTTTCTTTGTAGAATGATCAGCAAGATTAACATCCAAATAACAATTTTTCGAGCGGTGGCAAGTCAAGCATATTATAAATTTTCTTAGGCATAACAGAAATACTTGCACCAAGATCACATAAAGCATTACAATCAAAATCTTTAACTTTCATCTTAATGATGGGCTCCCAACCATCTTCTAGCTTTTTAGGAATAGAGGCTTCGCGCTCTAGTTTCTCTTCTCTAGCTTTTATGAGAGCATTTGTAATATGATGCGTGAAAGCCAAATTTATAGCACTAGCATTAGGACTTTTAGCAAGTTTTTGCAAGAACTTTATAACTTCAGAGATGTGGCAATCATCAAAATTCAAACCATTATAATCTAAAGCAATGGGATCATCATCCCCAATGTTGGAAAAAATTTCAGCGGCTTTATCGCAGGCAGTTTCAGCGGTTTTAGCGGTTTCGGGCAGTTTTCGCGCTTTGCATTAGAAGTGGAAACATTGCTAACACCAATTCTTTTATTAGTATGAGTAGGAGGTGCAGCAACATGTGTAGCATTAGCATTACTAGTGGTGGTAATAGTCCAAACTTTAGCTATATTCTTCTCTTTAGCTAGTTTTTCATTTTCTTCTCTATCCCACCTAGCACGCGATTCAGCCATTAATCTTATATTCTCATTAATTCTAACTTGAATGGCATTTGCTGTAGTAACAATTTTATTTTCAATATCCCTATTAGGCATAACTTTCGATTTCAAAAGATCAACATCGGAGGCAAGACTATCAACTCTAGAAACAAGAATATCAATTTTATTGAGCTTTTCCTCAACAGATTTGTTAAAGGCAGTTTGTGTACTAATAAATTCTTTAAGCATGGCTTCAAGTCCAGGGGGTGAATTCCTATTATTGTTGTAAGAATTCCCATAAGAATTAGCATAACCGTTACCATTATTATAAGGATATGGCCTATAGTTATTACTAGAATTGTTCCGGTAAGCATTGTTGTTGAAATTATTATTTTTAATGAAGTTTACATCAACATGTTCTTCTTGTGCAACCAATTAAGCTAACGGAACATTATTAGGATCAACATTAGTCCTATCATTCACAAGCATAGACATAATAGCATCAACCTTATCACTCAAGGAAGAGGTTTCTTCGACGAATTTACCTTCTTACCTTGTGGAGCTCTTTCCGTGTGCCATTCAGAGTAGTTGATCATCATATTATCAAGAAGCTTTGTTGCTTCACCAAGAGTGATGGACATAAAGGTACCTCCAGCAGCTGAATCCAATAAATTCCGTGAAGAAAAATTTAGTCCTGCATAGAAGGTTTGGATGATCATCCAAGTAGTCGAGTCCATGGGTTGGGCAATTTTTAACCGAGAGATTTCATTCTTTCCCAAGCTTGAGCAACATGTTCAGTATCTAATTGTTTAAAATTCATTATGCTACTCCTCAAAGATATAATTTTAGAAGGGGGATAATATCTACCAATAAAAGCATCCTTGCATTTAGTCCATGAATCAATACTATTCTTAGGCAGAGATAGCAACCAATCTTTAGCTCTTCCTCTTAATGAGAAAGGGAACAATTTTAGTTTAATAATATCACCATCTACATCTTTATATTTTTGCATTTCGCATAGTTCAACAAAATTATTAAGATGGGCAGCAGCATCATTAGAACTAATTCCAGAAAATTGATTGTTCATGACAAGATTCAGTAAAGCAGGTTTAATTTCAAAGAATTCTGCTTGTAGTAGCGAGGTGGAGCAATAGGTGTGCATAAGAAATCATTATTATTTGTGGTTGTGAAGTCACACAACTTAGTATTTTCAGCGTTGGCCATTTTAGCAATAGTAAATAAAGCAAACTAGATAAAGTAAATGCAAGTAAACTAATTTTTTTGTGTTTTCGATATAGCAAACAAGATAGCAAATAAAGTAAAACTAGCAACTAATTTTTTTGTATTTTGATTTAGTGCAGTAAACAAAGTAGTAAATAAAATAAAGCAAGACAAAAACAAAGTAAAGAGATTGAGAAGTGGAGACTCCCCTTGCAGCGTGTCTTGATCTCCACGGCAACGGCGCCAGAAAATATGCTTGATGGCGTGTATTTCACACGTTCGTTGGGCAACCCCAAGAGGAAGGTATGATGAGCACAGCAGCAAGTTTTCCCTCAGAAAGAAACCAAGGTTTATCGAACCAGGAGGAGCCAAGAAGCACGTTGAAGGTTGATGGCGGCGGGATGTAGTGCGGCGCAACACCGGAGATTCCGGCGCCAACGTGGAACCTGCACAACACAACCAAACTACTTTGCCCCAACGAAACGGTGAGGTTGTCAATCTCACCGGCTTGCTGTAACAAAGGATTAACCGTATTGTGTGGAAGATGATTGTTTGCGGAGAAAACGAGTAGAAACAAGTATTGCGATAGATTGTATTTTAGTAAAGAGAATTGGACCGGGGTCCACAGTTCACTAGAGGTGTCTCTCCCATAAGACGAACAGCATGTTGGGTGAACAAATTACAGTTGGGCAATTGACAAATAAAGAGAGCATGATGATACGTCTCCAACGTATCGATAATTTCTTGTGTTCCATGCCACATTATTGATGTTATCTACATGTTTTAGGCACACTTTATATCATATTCGTGCATTTTCTGGAACTAACCTATTAACAAGATGCCGAAGTGCCGATTCTTTGTTTTACTGCTGTTTTTGGTTTCGAAATCCTAGTAAAGAAATATTCTCGGAATTGGACGAAATAAAAGCCCAGAGGCCTATTTTCTCACGAAGCTTCCGGAAGTCCGAAGGAGAGACGAAGAGGGGCCACGGGGGCGCCAAACCCTAGGGCGGCGCGGCCCCCCTTGGCCGCGCCGGCCTGTGGTGTGGGCCCCCGTGCCGCCTCTTGACCTGCCCTTCCGCCTACAAATAGCCTCCGTGACGAAACCCCCGGTACCGAGAGCCACGATACGGAAAACATTACCGAGACGCCGTCGCCGCCGATCCCATCTCGGGGGATCCCGGAGATCGCCTCCGGCACCCTGCCGGAGAGGGGAATCATCTCCCGGAGGACTCTACACCGCCATGGTCGCCTCCGGAGTGATGAGTGAGTAGTCTACCCCTGGACTATGGGTCCATAGCAGTAGCTAGATGGTTGTCTTCTCCCCATTGTGCTATCATTGTCGGATCTTGTGAGCTGCCTATCATGATCAAGATCATCTATATGTAATTCTATATGTTGCGTTTGTTGGGATCCGATGAATAGAGAATACTTGTTATGTTGATTATCAAAGTTATGCTTATGTGTTGTTTATGATCTTGCATGCTCTCCGTTATTAGTAGATGCTCCGGCCAAGTAGATGCTTTTAACTCCAAGAGGGAGTACTTATGCTCGATAGTGGGTTCATGCCTGCATTGACACCTGGGGAGTGACGAAACCCCTAAGGTTGTGTTGTGCTTGTTGCCACTAGGGATAAAACATTGATGCTATGTCTAAGGATGTAGTTGTTGATTACATTACGCACCATACTTAATGCAATTGTCTGTTGTTTGCAACTTAATACTGGAGGGGTTCGGATGATAACCTCGAAGGTGGACTTTTTAGGCATAGATGCGGTTGGATGGCGGTCTATGTACTTTGTCGTAATGCCCAATTAAATCTCACTATACTCATCATGATATGTATGTGCATTGTCATGCTCTCTTTATTTGTCAATTGCCCAACTGTAATTTGTTCACCCAACATGCTTGTTCGTCTTATGGGAGAGACACCTCTAGTGAACTGTGGACCCCGGTCCAATTCTCTTTCTTGAAATACAATCTACTGCAATACTTGTTTCTACTGTTTTCTCTGCAAACAATCATCTTCCACACAATACGGTTAATCCTTTGTTACGGCAAGCCGGTGAGATTGACAACCTCACTTGTTTCGTTGGGGCAAAGTAGCTTGGTTGTGTTGTGCGGGTTCCACGTTGGCGGCGGAATCTCTGGTGTTGCGCCGCCCTACATCCCGCCGCCATCAACCTTCAACGTGTTTCTTGGCTCCTCCTGGTTCGATAAACCTTGGTTTCTTTCGAGGGAAAACTTGCTGCTGTGCGCATCATACCTTCCTCTTGGGGTTGCCCAACGAACGTGTGAAATACACGCCATCAAGCTCTTTTCATGGCGCCGTTGCCGGGGAGATCAAGACACGCTGCAAGGGGAGTCTCCACTTCTCAATCTCTTTACTTTGTTTTTGTCTTGCTTTATTTTATTTACTACTTTGTTTGCTGCACTAAATCAAAATACAAAAAAATTAGTTGCTAGTTTTACTTTATTTGCTATCTTGTTTGCTATATCGAAAACACAAAAAAATTAGTTTACCTGCATTCACTTTACTTATTTCATCATGTTTCCTTTTAATTTTACCACAAAGAACATACCGGTAGGACGTGGGTCTATAGTTGGGAGAAATAATATAGAAGAATTCTTCAACCATGTTAGTACCATTGAAAATTTTGAAGATAGACACTTGATAGATCTTGCGCCTACTTATGAAATTGCTGCTGCGCATTTAGTTCGCTTGTTGGAAACTAAATTTGTTAATCTTAATCCTATAATCCAACACATGTTTTTCACACTTGGTGATATGGAAGAAGGGGAAAAGAAAGATTTTGTTTTAGAAACCCTTCTTAGAGAATTTGGTGGTCTAGCAAGAGAAGCTAGAAAGGTGTTTGCTAAATTCAATATGCTTGGTTCTCCTACTAATTTTGTTAGTCTCCTTGAAAAGATGGATATGGATAGAATAAGATACACTAATAATATTGATGATGGTGAGGAGATCAAAGCACCAATACCATGTAAGCTCCTAGCTATGAATGATGCACTAGAAAATAACTATGCTTGGCTTGTTCCTGAAAATTTGTTTGATGAGAGTAGCACACCTAAGACTAATGAAAAGGGAGATGCTAAAACTTATGTATCTAATATAATATGCCTAGTTGAGAAAACTCCACACCTCGCTGAGAATGCACCACCCTTCGATAATACTTGATACACACTTTACGCGCCTAGGCTGAAAGGCGTTAAGAAAAGCGCTTATGGGAGACAACCCATGTTTTTACCTACAGTACTTTGTTTTTATTTTGTGTCTTGGAAGTTGTTTACTACTGTAGCAACCTCTCCTTATCTTAGTTTTGAGTTTTGTTGTGCCAAGTTAAGCCGTTGATAGAAAAGTAAGTACTAGATTTGGATTACTGCGCAGTTCCAGATTTCTTTGCTGTCACGAATCTGAGCCCACTGCCCTGCAGGAAGCTCAGAAAATTATGCCAATTTACGTGCATGATCCTCAGATATGTACGCAACTTTCATTCAATTTGAGCATTTTCATTTGAGCAAGTCTGGTGCCATTTTAAAATTCGTCAATACGAACTGTTCTGTTTTGACAGATTCTGCCTTTTATTTCGCATTGCCTCTTTCGCTATGTTGGATGAATTTCTTTGATCCACTAATGTCCAGTAGCATTATGCAATGTCCAGAAGTGTTAAGAATGATTGTGTCACCTCTGAATATGTCAATTTATATTGTGCACTAACCCTCTAATGAGTTGTTTTGAGTTTGGTGTGGAGGAAGTTTTCAAGGATCAAGAGAGGAGTATGATGCAACATGATCAAGGAGAGTGAAAGCTCTAAGCTTGGGGATGCACCCGGCGGTTCACCCCTGCATATATCAAGAAGACTCAAGCGTCTAAGCTTGGGGATGCCCAAGGCATCCCCTTCTTCATCAACAAATTATCGGGTTCCTCCCCGAAACTACATTTTTATTCGGCCACATCTTATGTGCTTTTTCTTGGAGCGTCGTTTTGTTTTTGTTTTTGTTTTGTTTGAATAAAATGGATCCTAGCATTCACTTTATGGGAGAGATACACGCTCCGCTGTAGCTTATGGACAAATATGTCCTTGGTTTCTACTCATAGTATTCATGGCGAAGTTTCTCCTTCGTTAAATTGTTATATGGTTGGAATTGGAAAATGATACATGTAGTAATTGCTATAAATGTTTTGGGTAATGTGATACTTGGCAATTGTTGTGCTCATGTTTAAGCTCTTGCATCATATGCTTTGCACCCATTAATGAAGAAATACATAGAGCATGCTAAAATTTGGTTTGCATATTTGGTTTCTCTAAGGTCTAGATAATTTCTAGTTTTGAGTTTGAACAACAAGGAAGACGGTATAGAGTATTATAATGCTTTCAATATGTCTTTTATGTGAGTTTTGCTGTACTAGTTCATCCTTGTGTTTGCCTCAAACAACCTTGCTAGCCTAAACCTTGTATCGAGAGGGAATACTTCTCATGCATCCAAAATACTTGAGCCAACCACTATGCCATTTGTGTCCACCATACCTACCTACTACATGGTATTTTCCAGCCATTCCAAAGTAAATTGCTTGAGTGCTACCTTTAAAATTCCATCATTCACCTTTGCAATATATAGCTCATGGGACAAATAGCTTAAAAACTATTGTGGTATTGAATATGTAATTATGCACTTTATCTCTTATTAAGTTGCTTGTTGTGCGATAACCATGTTTGCTGGGAACGCCATCAACTCTTTGTTGAATATCATGTGAGTTGCTATGCATGTTCGTCTTGTACTGAAGTAAGGGCGATCTACACCGAGTTGAATGGTTTGAGCATGCATATTGTGAGAGAAGAACATTGGGCCGCTAACTAAAGCCATGTTCCATGGTGGAAGTTTCAGTTTTGGACAAACATCCTCAAATCTCTAATGAGAAAAGAATTAATTGTTGTTGAATGCTTAAAGCATTAAAAGAGGAGTCCATTATCTCGTTGTCTATGTTGTCCCGGTATGGATGTCTAAGTTGAGAATAATCAAAAGCGAGAAATCCAAATGCGAGCTTTCTCCTTAGACCTTTGTACGAGGCGGCATAGAGGTACCCCTTTGTGATTCTTGGTTAAAGCATATGTATTGCGGTGATAATCCAGGTAGTCCAAGCTAATTAGGACAAGGTGCGAGCACTATTAGTACACTATGCATGAGGCTTGCAACTTATAAGATATAATTTACATGATGCATATGCTTTATTACTACCGTTGACAAAATTGTTTCATGTTTTCAAAATCAAAGCTCTAGCACAAATATAGCAATCGATGCTTTTCCTCTATGAGGACCATTCTTTTACTTTTATGTTGAGTCAGTTCACCTATTTCTCTCCACCTCAAGAAGCAAACACTTGTGTGAGCTGTGCATTGATTCTTACATACTTGCTTATTGCACTTATTATATTACTCTATGTTGACAATATCCATGAGATATACATGTTACAAGTTGAAAGCAACCGCTGAAACTTAATCTTCTTTTGTGTTGCTTCAATACCTTTACTTTGAATTATTGCTTTATGAGTTAACTCTTATGCAAGACTTATTGATGCTTGTCTTGAAATGCTATTCATGAAAAGTCTTTGCTTTATGATTCACTTGTTTACTCATGTCATACACATTGTTTTGATCGCTGCATTCTCTACATATGCTTTACAAATAGTATGATCAAGTTTATGATGGCATGTCACTCCAGAAATTATCTTTGTTATCGTTTTACCTGCTCGGGACGAGCGAGAACTAAGCTTGGGGATGCTGATACGTCTCCAACGTATCGATAATTTCTTGTGTTCCATGCCACATTATTGATGTTATCTACATGTTTTATGCACACTTTATATCATATTCGTGCATTTTACGGAACTAACCTATTAACAAGATGCCGAAGTGCCGATTCTTTGTTTCTGCTGTTTTTGGTTTCAGAAATCCTAGTAAAGAAATATTCTCGGAATTGGACGAAATAAAAGCCCGGAGGCCTATTTTCTCACGAAGCTTCCGGAAGTCCGAAGGAGAGACGAAGAGGGGCCACGGGGCGCCAAACCCTAGGGCGGCGCGGCCCCCCTTGGCCGCGCCGGCACTGTGGTGTGGGCCCCCGTGCCGCCTCTTGACCTGCCCTTCCGCCTACAAATAGCCTCCGTGACGAAACCCCCAGTACCGAGAGCCACGATACGGAAAACATTGCGAGACGCCGTCGCCGCCGATCCCATCTCGGGGGATCCTGGAGATCGCCTCCGGCACCCTGCCGGAGAGGGGAATCATCTCCCGGAGGACTCTACACCGCCATGGTCGCCTCCGGAGTGATGAGTGAGTAGTCTACCCCTGGACTATGGGTCCATAGCAGTAGCTAGATGGTTGTCTTCTCCCCATTGTGCTATCATTGTCGGATCTTGTGAGCTGCCTATCATGATCAAGATCATCTATATGTAATTCTATATGTTGCGTTTGTTGGGATCCGATGAATAGAGAATACTTGTTATGTTGATTATCAAAGTTATGCTTATGTGTTGTTTATGATCTTGCATGCTCTCCGTTATTAGTAGATGCTCCGGCCAAGTAGATGCTTTTAACTCCAAGAGGGAGTACTTATGCTCGATAGTGGGTTCATGCTGCATTGACACCGGGGAGTGACGAGAAACCCCTAAGGTTGTGTTGTCTTGTTGCCACTAGGGATAAAACATTGATGCTATGTCTAAGGATGTAGTTGTTGATTACATTACGCACCATACTTAATGCAATTGTCCGTTGTTTGCAACTTAATACTTGGAGGGGTTCGGATGATAACCTCGAAGGTGGACTTTTTAGGCATAGATGCGGTTGGATGGCGGTCTATGTACTTTGTCGTAATGCCCAATTAAATCTCACTATACTCATCATGATATGTATGTGCATTGTCATGCTCTCTTTATTTGTCAATTGCCCAAGCTGTAATTTGTTCACCCAACATGCTTGTTCGTCTTATGGGAGAGACACCTCTAGTGAGCTGTGGACCCCGGTCCAATTCTCTTTCTCGAAATACAATCTCTTGCAATACTTGTTTCTACTTGTTTTCTCTGCAAACAATCATCTTCCACACAATACGGTTAATCCTTTGTTACGGCAAGCCGGTGAGATTGACAACCTCATCTGTTTCGTTGGGGCAAAGTAGCTTGGTTGTGTTGTGCGAGGTTCCACGTTGGCGCCGGAATCTCCGGTGTTGCGCCGCACTACATCCCGCCGCCATCAACCTTCAACGTGCTTCTTGGCTCCTCCTGGTTCGATAAACCTTGGTTTCTTTCTGAGGGAAAACTTGCTGCTGTGCGCATCATACCTTCCTCTTGGGGTTGCCCAACGAACGTGTGAAATACACGCCATCACATGACAATGCACATACATATCATGATGAGTATAGTGAGATTTAATTGGGCATTACGACAAAGTACATAGACCGCCATCCAACTGCATCTATGCCTAAAAAGTCCACCTTCGGGTTATCATCCGAACCCCCTCCGGTATTAAGTTGCAAACAACGAGACAATTGCATTAAGTATGGTGCGTAATGTAATCAACAACTACATCCTTAGACATAGCATCAATGTTTTATCCCTAGTGGCAACGACACAACACAACCTTAGAACTTTACGTCACTCGTCCCAGTGTCAATGCGAGGCATGAACCCACTATCGAGCATAAGTACTCCCTCTTGGAGTTAAAAGCATCTACTTGGCCGAAGCATCTACTAGTAACGGAGAGCATGCAAGATCATAAACAACACATAAGCATAACTTTGATAATCAACATAACAAGTATTCTCTATTCATCGGATCCCAACAAACGCAACATATAGAATTACATATAGATGATCTTGATCATGATAGGCAGCTCACAAGATCCGACAATGATAGCACAATGGGGAGAAGACAACCATCTAGCTACTGCTATGGACCCATAGTCCGAGGGTAGACTACTCACACATCACACCGGAGGCGACCATGGCGGCGTAGAGTCCTCCGGGAGATGAATCCCCTCTCCGGCAGGGTGCCGGAGGCGATCTCCAGGATCCCCCGAGATGGGATCGGCGGCGACGGCGTCTCGGTAATGTTTTCCGTATCGTGGCTCTCGGTGCGGGGGTTTCGTCACGGAGGCTATTTGTAGGCGGAAGGGCAAGTCAAGAGGCGGCACGGGGGCCCACACCACAGGCCGGCGCGGCCAAGGGGGGCCGCGCCGCCCTAGGGTTTGGCCACCCCGTGGCCCCTCTTCGTCTTGTCTTCGGTCTTCCGGAAGCTTCGTGAGAAAATAGGCCTCCGGGCTTTTATTTCGTCCAATTCCGAGAATATTTCTTTACTAGGATTTACGAAACCAAAAACAAGCAGAAACGACAAGCGGCACTTCGGCATCTTGTTAATAGGTTAGTTCCAGAAAATGCACGAATATGATATAAAGTGTGCATAAAACATGTAGATAACATCAATAATGTGGCATGGAACACAAGAAATTATCGATACGTTGGAGACGTATCAATACGTTTGAGACGTATCAGTGCTCTAACCGTGCCACTTAGCGTAGAGTAGTGAGAGACATAAGGTGGCTTGAGGGTTTGAGCTATGGTGCGTCGGTTTCTCGGGAATGTGGGTAACATGACGTGTGCGGCGGTCACCACCCGAGCAGAACTTGCCCTCCTCACGTACGCTTGCATCTCCTCTTTCTCTCGTGTTTCCCCACAACTTGCCCACAAAATCAATGAAACTAGATCACCTCTCCTAAGCTTTGTCAAACGTTGAGCCACCCATCGCTCTCCCTCGTTTCTCTCCACCAGAAGCATCCCGAGACACCCCGCATCCCTCCTCGAGCACCGAATCGATGACCCTAGCACCACATGGTGCTCCTCGCCTGAAGCCCCCACTACTAGGAGGACACCTATAGCCGCGGCATGTAGGTATCGCCGGCGCACCAAAATATTGCTACCCCTGCGGTAAATATCGTCGGCACACTACAATTTTAGTACGTCAGAAGTACCAATATACCGACGGCATGACCATTGATTACATGGCCTCGCGTCGTGGCCTCACCAACACAGAGGCCTCATCCCCTAAGTGTGGCTCAGTAGGAGGTCGTCGGAGGTGCTCACTACTTGTATGTCTGCCATGTGTCCACCGTATGGTGGTCACCTAGGTGAGAGAGGGGGAATTAAGGTGATGACAAACGGGCAAGTGGGACCCAAATTGAAAGGTATTTTCCCTCCCTATGTGGTTTTGGTGTTGATGACATCATGCTAAGTGGACTAACCATGTGCTTGAGTATTATAGGTGACGGGGTCATGGGTAATCGGGTGCCGGGAGACGGGTAAATATTAACCTACCAACTACGTTTGAACATAGCCTTATGCGACCAAGCGCCAAGCCGGTGCATGCTAGGCGCACTGGCTGACTATCAACCCAAACAGCCGAAGAAGCCATTCAACTAGGGACCAGAAGGGGCTCGTGTTCTCGAGGTACCAAAAGTTTGTGCAATCTAAACCTGCAACTTTTCACGATGCCTAAATAATCTTATCCATGGTTTGCAAATAATTGACAAAGTATAGGGATGCAATCTAAACTACAAGAAGCATCGAATAAACTTTTGTGCTAGTGAAGAACAATGAACAGTTTGGCAGGGCAAAATAATAGATTATAAGAATTATTCCCTAAAGTTTATGTAAGGTTAGTCGCATAAAGTATAATTGAACAATAACCACTTGCTTTGCCTGAATTTGTGCGGCCGAGATACATATGGGCCATCTTCCAAAGTTATTAACGTGCACCTTAGGAGCAGAAATACATAAACTAAATCTTTGGAAGCCAAGAATTGAATCCCCCTCACAAGAATATTATCCTTCGGAGCGAGAAAATTAACCCCGCAAACTAACTCCTATGCTCAAGTAGAAAACTGAATCGATAAGACAATACGTTTAACAGTTCCAATATTTGTTAACCCACAAAAGTTGATGGGTTAGAGACAAATTAGTGTGAGGGTATCGATAAGAGGGAGGCAACTAACTGGAGGCGGCCAACTGCTTAATATTTGCATTATCTTTTAAGAAAAAAATGATTTCTAAAGAGACAACCAGAATGACTAAGATGAAGCAAATTTAACTGCCCGTACCATAGATTTCTTTGTCGAGATTTGGAAATCACCTGGTTGAAGCAGATTGGTGCGGGCACTCCGTGCACGCCACGGTTGATCGACCTAACAACAGAGTCCTCGGTGCCTACTCCGTCCTAGAGCGGCATCGATCCTCTGTTTAGTCGTGCGCCTATGCATACTGCTGCACCTGCGCGCGAGACACCGCTCTTTGGAGAGAACGCGACATGCGGGAAAGCAACACAACAGGCTTTGGAAGGTGGGGCAGCGTCGGAAGGAGCATCATCATCTCTATTGATGCCGCCATGCTATCCGTGAGGTTTTTGGCGGCAGTGGGATGGAGGAATAGGGTGAGATGCGGCAACGTGCAACAACAAAGGGACGTGAGGGCAGATCCTATCATACCAAAGGCATGCACCGATGTTGCAACGTTGGAGGTGGAGGTCATGGGGTGAGGCGCGGCGACGATTCGGTTGCGGTGTGGAGGAACATGGATGAGGGAGCGGGCCACATGGTAGATGTAGTTATTAGAGACAAGTAATACGGAGCGGACTGCCAAACTGTTTTACCGCTAAGCACGGAATCACCGTGCTAGATGAAGTACAAGACATTGTAAATGTCCAACGAGTCTCCTTTTTTTTAGCATAACTTGCTCACTTTATTATAACAGCCAAACTTACAGAAATTAAGATAGTATCATCGGGTATGAGAGTGCATTTGCTACCCGCATGGGTAGCTACACACCCATGCATTATACTAACTAGTTGAATGCCCGTGCGTTGCTACGGTCTCCATTTTTTCTTACAATGTGTTATCATAATACATAAAAAGTTCACGTTGTTTGAAGTATATTTGGATAATCGGTGCAATTTAGTGGTGGCGAAGCCCGGATACGAGCAAGCAATGGACCATGGACGTACCCCTGCATTAAAATTCAGATAATCAACTCTTACTATGTGCACACAATTCACAAATAATATGGTAAGCGTTTCATAAAAGTCACCGGAATAGCATCTGCACAAAAGAAACAACATCATACACACAAGCAGCAGTGCTTGATTCCCACAGCAAACATACGTGCGCAACAACAACGGAATTAACAGCAATAGGAAATCCTATAAGGGGAAAGAAAGAAACCACTAAGTCAAAAGCAAGCTCACTGAATTACAGTATATACATATAGTAACCAAAGTAAATTTATTGAATGCAGAATAAACAAAGGGTAACCAACACAAACAAATCTTAATGGAAAATCTAGAATAGAAGCAACTAAGAAGCCTCAAACCAGAAAAATCATAAACCGAGGCAGCGCGATCAACATCAAACAAATGAGGCAAACGGACATCAGGGGACGGAACATAACAATCATGCTTCGAAGAACGAACATGCAAGAGAGGGGTCCAAGAACTGGGCCCATACAAATGGGACTGTAGACCACGGCTCATATAAGACCTTTCAAGAGCACCGTCATCATCACCAGAATCATCACCCATTAAGAGGCCAACCAACCAGAGCATCATGATCAACAAACAATTGAACTTAGACAACTGAGGGATCCGTGCAGAAGCCTGAGGAAAACACCAAAGCTAACAAATTCAAGAAAAGAATAATAAGATAACACAATGTTGCTTCACATGATTTGTTTATTTGAGGAAGGAATAATTGTTACACTATTAGTTAGTCAGACTATATTGAATCATTGTTCCGAAGTATAAAAGATACTTCTTTCTTAGAGGTTGTGTCTCCCTGTGACATATAGCTGTCGGTTCTTTGCACTGAGATTTCTATTGATATGGTTGTAGAAAGTTCAGCTCGGTTTCATTTGCTGGTCAAATTATTGCGATGGTTCTCCCATACATAACAGAAATGAGCAAAGCATAATTCCCGAACACTAAACAGGAATGGAACGAAGTGAACCACTGATTTTACTAATCCCAAAGCAAGACACACGTGCAAGAACTAAGACACAAAGGACACAATAGACTACTACATTTAGGGGGACACTACATATATTTTTGCCTCTGTCACCTATAGTAGTAGAAGCTTGCTGATCACCTATAGTAGTAGACAAAATAGAGCAATAATCATGCCAGTAAGTGAAACTGGAATGGAGATGGAGTTGAGACATGATACACAATGGAATCGGATTAGGAAAGCAGCAAGCTACAGGCCATGGAATGCTCCCTTTTGTCAAAAAATTGCAACGATCGCAAATTTCCCATCTAATATGCTATTGTGAGTGAGGGAAGGTAGACTTGGCATCTCCATCCCCTTCCTGGGTTGCAAACATACCAATGTACTATTCGCTAGGATCCAAACCCAAATACTCGAACAGAAGCCAAAACTGAAGCTAGTCAAAACCAATCCAAACATGTACCTTATATTGAGCTGCTGAAGGTTGTTAAGGCATCAGAGTGATGACCAAGGTTCGCTTGGGAACAAACGATCCGAGAGCTAGCCTGAAATAACAAAAAAAAAACGTGGACAGTTGGATGTCATATAGATCCTACTACTATTGCAAACCTTTGATGTCATGCCACCCTTCTAACTTTAGATTGCAATCTCACCTGTGAATAATTTCAAGAAATATATATAAAAGGCGGGTTGCAAGCCAAGCCTGTGGCACCACAACATTTGATAAAACCACACATTTATGCTTCTTTAGTTCATAGAACTAATAAATAGGTAAGGCATCATGGCCAAACATCTAGCAGCAGGATAGAATTCTAGACAGTGCAAGCAAGATACATAGTTGATGCTTAGAACTCTTATCTTGTATGGCGCAATAAACTATCATGCAAATGCAAAATTAGCACACTATCCTATTCATTTGACGCATATGGATCACCACTTGACCAAAATGTTCTAGCTTTCCTTCTCATTCTCACTGCATTAAAGATGTAATTATGTGAATATAACAAGAACTGAGATTCATGTAGAAGAAGTTTTATCATCCAGACTTACATGTCCAGCAAGTGGGGTACCGCTAGACTTATCTAACATTGTGCTATTTTCCGAGGATGATATTAAGATGCTACTTCTCTCACACGGAAAATATGCAATATATACATAATTACTTTTCCTTCATCACCATTTTTGGGTTACATTCTATGATCCTAAATTCTTTGGCCATACCTGAACAGGTTTCTGTCAAGTGAATCATGATTACGAAAATTACGATATAAGAAAAATATCTATAAAAATATGAATGATTTGTAAAGTAAGAAACACATGAATCTGTCAAGTTCATTTTGTGCTTCGAAAAAAAAGGTTGGAAATATCACAAAATAATACAATAGTTACAACCCATCCATGAAATCAAGAATGTGAGAATATAATCTAAGACGGGTAACTGGAAAGGTAACGCTGAAATGGAAGCAAAATCCATTAGGACATAGGGAACAGAGCCTGCGTAGCATAAGTGCCATGTGTAGTACTACAGTTTTGAACAAAAAAAAGCAATGGGATACATAGATAAATGTTGTGTTGTAATTAATCTATGAATCTAGAGAAGGAACTACAAGTCTGCAACCTAAAGTGAAAATGCACTTCCTAATTTTCGATGAATACCCCTTTTTGGCATGGTTAACAGAGGAACTAATCAAAATCAGTGAAGAAGAAAATGAGAGAAAGCTTGGGGCGGCAACTGAGGGTGGTGCACGTATGAGAGGAGGATGCGGTGTAGCGGCCAAGTGAGAGGAGGATGCGGTGTAGCGGCCAAGTGCGCCAGACGGCGCAAGCGGCTCCAGCGGCCAAGTTGCCGATGGGAGTGGCGTTGCTGCTCCGGTGGCCAGGTGCGGCGGGCGGCGTGGGATGATTGGCCAGGTGCGACAAACGGCGTGGTTGGTGGATCCGGCTGTGGTCCTCGGCCCTGGGCGGCATGGGCGAGATGCGTCATGGAGAGGGGTCATGCTTGGCGGCCGTGTAGGTCGCTGGAGGAGGAGGGGAACATGGATGGCAGCGTGCAAGAGAGAACGGGCGTCACCGGAGGACGATGCGAAGGGGCGGAGACGACCAACCCTAGAGCCATTGCCCGCCTCCCTTTCTTCTCTCTGTGCGGGATTTTGGGGGAATGAAGATGGGGTTGGTCGCATAGGAGTAGTTGAGATTAGCGCCAACAGGGAAGGTCCTCTAATCTAGCTCTAATCAAGGAAGGATAGAACGACCAGCTACAATAAAAATGAGTAAATATCTTTATTGAGAGGATAATTAGCTCACATTAAATTCCGGATTTTTTGTTGTGCGGTGATTTTTCTTAGAACTTGCTTTTTTTGTGTGGTGGAACCTCGGTGACCTTAGATACAGATTGGACGGCTAGGATCTTTTCAATGACGACCACCAAAGTGCGTTGAGTGTCAAACGACCAACTCTCATTTAATAGTAAAGATATGCAAGCCATATTAACTTGTTTTAGCTCTATTTCCTAGTAGAACGTGTAATTCTAGTGTACCAAAGTGGTTTCTGAATTTTGATATGAATATTTTTTGATCAAAGTCAACTCATCAATGTATTTTGCATTGACTTTTTGAATATTGAGTTGACTTTGACAAAAAAAAGTTCAAATCAAAATTCAGAAACCACTTTTGTACACTAGAATTCCACGTTCTACTAGGAAACCGAGCTAAAACAAGTTAATATGGCTTGCATATTGGTATAATGCATGGGTGTGTAGCTACCCATGCGGGTAGCAGGCTTCATCCCCATCGGGTATATATTAAGCTAAACATGGCGCCCCGGGCCTAAAGCAAGAACAAAACAAACTGAATTATGAGCTTCTTTATTCGATTTCCTTCCTTCGTGAGTGAGTGAACAACAAGTCTGCTGAGCCGGTTTAATGAAATTTCTGTTTGCGTGTGTATATGAGCGTCTGTGTTTGTACTGTGTTTCTAAAAAAATCAATCAGAAAAAAAGAAAGAAAAGGGCAATACGAGGAGAAATGATTTCTTCAGGCCATGAGGGTAAGAAAAGAGCAAGCCCGATGCAAAAGGCAAAGCTACTCAAACGGCCCAATAGGGGCCACCAAAGCCCAAGAATGCTACCCATTTATTGAATCGACACTCCACAGATCACAGCCGTCCGATGAAGCGCTAGGGTTTCACCTCTGGTATATAGTCGTAACCGTAACCATGCTTCCAAAATCTTAGTCGCGCGAACGCCCACCCCCTCCTTGTGCCCCCGCGAGCCCCAGCCGCCGCCGCAGCCGCCGCCGACGCCGACTGCCGCCATGGTAAGCGTCCTCGTCCCGCCGTCCCTGCTCCCCGTGCCGATCCACCCTCGTGTACTGACATCCGTAATGCATTTCGGTCGCAGTCGCTGATCGCGGGTGAGGAGTTCCAGCACATTCTGCGTCTGCTGAACACCAACGTCGATGGTAAGCAGAAGATCATGTTCGCGCTGACCTCCATCAAGGGTGTTGGGCGCCGCTTCTCCAACATCATCTGCAAGAAGGCCGACATCGACATGGACAAGAGGTAATGAACCAGCACTCATTCTCAAGTGCCACAGTATCCTTGTCAGATCTCTTCTACTGTTAGGTGATGGGCTGAGCGGTGTGTTGTGTTTTGCGGGGGTGCAGGGCCGGAGAGCTCACAACCGAGGAAATGGACCGGGTGATGACGGTGTTGCAGAACCCGCGGCAGTTCAAGGTGCCGGACTGGTTCCTTAACAGAAAGAAGGACTACAAGGACGGCAAGTTCTCCCAGGTCGTCTCTAACCAGCTTGACATGAAGCTCAGGGATGACCTCGAGAGGCTCAAGAAGATCCGGTATGAACTTGTCCCTACTATTATTACTCATATTGGTTGATGAGTGATGATTTTTTAGATACAACAGCTGTTGGTGCTTTGACCTTCACATTTTGGGTATGCTTAGCTATGGTGGTGAGCTAGTAGCAGTTGACATTTCATATTCTACAGTTTAACCTAGCTAGATTTTGGATTAACGTTGTATTCTGTGGAAACCAATCTAGTCTGAAATGTTTGTAATAATTACCAATTCTCTTGTTTATAAGGGAAGTGCTTCATGCTAGTCTGGTTTACCATGTATAGGTTGTGAGTTGATGCTTCTGTCTAGAGAAATGCAATGTTATAGTATGTCTTATAGGCTGCTAGTGGTGATTTGGCTTGTTCAGGGTGGGCTGATCATTGCTTAGAGATGCCAGGCTAGTCTTCCCTTTACCCATGTAATATGAGTCTGCAACTGGTACTTTCGAATGCTGTTACAAATTATTCAGTGTAGTCATTTGTCAGAATCAGTTTGTGTGTATTACTTGTGTATGCGAATTTTCTTGTTTGCCCATTGCTTTAGTTGACTTTTTAAGTAACATCATTGCTGTATCTTGGTAGTATGCTACTATGGCTGTCAATATCTTCCATGCGTGTCCTTTTAGTATCCCTATGGGTGTGTACAATTTGTTTTATATCATAGTGCATTGTTTGGTAGGGTTTTTGATTATCTGTAGACCGATTAATTTTCATAATTTGATTATCTCAAAATGTATGTGATCTCTTATGTTCCATACCCTTCCTCTTGCAGTAACCATCGTGGTCTTCGTCACTACTGGGGTGTCCGTGTCCGTGGTCAGCACACCAAGACTACCGGCAGGAGAGGAAAGACTGTTGGTGTCTCCAAGAAGCGATAAGCTTTAACTGACACACATAGATTGCCACTACTTCTGGCTTGGTCCATTTCGGGAGTCTTAATGAGGTGTTCCCTGTTTAGACAATTACCTTGGATGATGTGTCCATTTCGGGAGTCTTAATGAGGTGTTCCCTGTTTAGACAATTACCTTGGATGATTTTTTTGCCCTAGATCATATTTTGCAGTTCTGGAACTTTAATATATTGTATCTTGAATCCTTTTTGAACACCTAAGAGTAATTTTATTCTGATGCCACTGTTGTGTGCTGACTCCTTTCACTGTTTCATCTGGTCAATGCTGATAAGCCTACGCCTGTCCTGTATATGGCTGGATCATCATTCTTGTTCTTTGCAACCTAAAAGTTAGCAAAGCAATGTTGATGTGCCTGCTCTAGTTATTCTGGCAGTAGGCTGGATCATTCTTTATCTTTGCAACCTAAAAGCTAGGGCAGCAATGTGATGTGCTTTCTCTAGTTATTCCAGCAGTAGCTTGTCACTACAGTAAGGATATTGCTGTTTTTTTTTTTTTTTTGAAAATAGCTACTTTGAAGTAGAATTTTGAAGCTCTCTACAAGTGTGCCACTTCCTCTGGTCCCTTATATTAGAAAGTTCAGCAAACCAATTAAGCCTGAGAAAGTATTAACTTGCCACCTTGGTCACATTTTATTAGACCTTTCGCAACTATTCTAGAGGGGTCACTGGGCAGACGTTACCTTACCCATTTCCCCGTTGTGCATACTCACTGCTAGTGTCAGATCTATGGTATACTCCAAGTAGTTTTTTTGCAGTTCTTTGGGAAATCTCATCAGTGTGAATGGTGGCTTATAAATGTTAGATGCTGAAACTACTCAATTGTTGTCCATGGGTTACGAGCTTCGATTTCAAGAGAACGCAACCTGTTTGTATTCTTAATTTCTAGCTGGCATATTTGGGTGCAATGTCTGCATGTTATCTTGCGACACATAGCACTGAAGCATGCATCTCGAATGATTGTACTTACCTATGATTAGTGTCCCAAATGTAGAGAACAAATGCATACAGTACATGAGTACATCCCAACTTTGTCACTTTAGACACATTTTGTTATGCCGTGTCTTAACCACTATCATGCCCACATATGTATTAATTGGAGAAGTTGGCAGAAGACTTCCCACTTCCCAGTGCATGATGACATTGCTAACTGCAAGCTAGAGGAGTCACAACTTAGGAGTATTTATACTTTGCATCGCTATACCTTTTCTTCAACTTTGTGCTTGTTCTACATTACGGATTATGAAGGGTCAAGTATTTTTGCAGACCCGATGTGCCACATGGCTCCAACTTTGACTATCATTTCTGCCTACTACTTTTGTAGCTTAAATGGACTGTCTAAAATTTTAAAATAGCACCACTAGAACAATGACTCGAATGA
Source organism: Lolium rigidum (assembly GCF_022539505.1). NCBI lineage: Eukaryota > Viridiplantae > Streptophyta > Magnoliopsida > Poales > Poaceae > Lolium > Lolium rigidum. The sequence goes on along the minus strand of NC_061510.1, from coordinate 393,938,228 downwards.
ATCTTAACAGAAAGACGCTCAGGGTTATGTTTACTCGTAAGTGGTAGTCCTAATCGACATCCAGATTGTGGAATAATTACGTCCACACTTTTTTCCTTTGCACCTTATGGTAGGCATTGACTTCAACACACTGTCTTTACCGAGTCCATAAACCCGTCATCTAAAATAATTGCATGAAGTCTAGTGGCCACACAGAAATGAAAACCATTGAAACAAACAGAAATAATAATGCAATCATATGAACAACAGTGTTAATCTCAAAAGATGCCCCGATGATATATGAGGATTTTGCTGTAACTTGAACAGGGAACATAACATAATATATTCTTTCGATAAGCATATTAGAACTTCCTTTTGGATTTAGTGTAAAGAATATTCCCTATGAATTTCATATTGATCGTCTAAGCTACATTTTCCTATCTGTATAGGAAATTAGTCGAATCTATCGTTTCTTGTAACCCAAATAAATCATACTTGATTTGCTTCGAAAGTATATGTCAGGGATTTTATTTCTGTTCCCTCGGAATTCTTCAAAAATTGTGGAATCGCTAGCAGTTGGTAACAACCAAGCAAAGCTTTCACATATTCTTTGTGAAAACCAAATGATGAAAGGAGACTTATGACTTGTCCAGTGCTAACTCTTAACCAGTGATACAGAAGACTCCTCACAAGTTGGTGTATGCCACGGCTGGAATCTTTGTATACTTAATACATTGTATACTTTATGCTGAAAGAACCTTCCTTCAATCCTTTTTGGGTCTGCTTTCTTGGCCTAATGCAGCATGATGCTTCATCCATGACAGCAGCAATAATGGTCCAGTAGTAATCTATGCATTGCCCACCAAAGAAATACAGGTAATCCATCTACTGGAATTCCAAAGCAACATGACTCCCGGGGTGGCAATGCTGTTGGACTCCAATTGCACCAATTTGCAAGGCGTATCTTCCGGTTTTCCCGGCTCAGTGATGCAACTACGCAAGAATACGCCGCGTCATATTTCATGACCACTGGCTTTCGGTTGCGGGCACATTTTGATTAGGATTTTAGGACGCTAGTTGCTTCTTAGTAATGCATGGCCTGACTTTTTTCTGTGGACATATTATTCACCTATGGCAGACTTCTTTTTTCATGCAGGAAGTCTTCTTATTCTGCTATATTTGTTACGAGGGCATCCTTTTGAAATAAGATTGGGGGAAAGTCCTGAGTCCTGACTACAACTCATAATCATCGCTTGGATGATACGATCTCCAGCAACGTACAATAGGTTCTCTTTGCGGTTTATGACCTAGGAAATTTGTTAAAATCTGCCAATAGTTCTGTATCGACGAGGGAGATCTACAGTTTGGGATGCCAAGTAATCTCTAAGAATTTCAGAACGCAAGAGGGTGGAGAGGAAACAAGAGGGGAGTGGACCCTCTGCCCCATTTGGCCTTGGAATAGCATAGAGATGAATGGAATGAGATGCAACTCAACTCAAGCAGCTGGAATCATATGTGGATTCCATCCCCGGAGTCTTTGGAGGAATCTTGGTCCCACTCTGGCACTCCCTCCGTATCTCTGATCAAAATGCAATTATCCAGCCTGATATACTAGTTGATAAGAACAAGAAGATTTGGAAGATGAAAATACCGCTAAAAATAAAGATTTTTAGCTGGTATTTAGTCGAGGGGTAATCTAATCTTCTGAAACCCAATGCCGTTTTGCCAGATCTATATGGTCATGCATCCAAGTAGCATCTGATCTGTATCCTCCAACTAGTGTGGCCAATATCTTTGGTAATTGACTTCACGGTATTGATCATAGGTTTAGGACGCTTATTAGGGTGGGAGCGCTTGCCGTTATCTGGTCACTATGGTTATGTAGAAATGACAAAGTTTTTACTGATAAGGATTGTTCTCTTATGCAGGTTATTTACAGATGTACCGCTATTCTCCGTTCATGGTCTGCGCTGCAGAGAGTGGAGAACCGCGACCTCTTTACGGAGGTATGCACACGGTTGGAGGATACGGTGAGGGATACTCTTTCCCTACATGGATGACAACATAATCTAAGGATTGGACCGCCACCTACACCTTAGGCGTTTTTACATTTGCTCATGATTGATATGTAATTCTTATTTTTATTTTCATGTTGAGATTTTTGAGACTATGAAACGGCTGTGTGCATCTTCTTGGCTATGCAGAGGCCGGGGTAATTGCTTTTTATAAAATAATAAAGCGCCTATTATAAAAAAAATCTCTGATCAAATTCCGTGTATCATATTCTCAATGTTTATCCCTATAAAACCCCTTGTTATCCTCCGTGAATACAAACAACAGCGTGGCCAGGCGACATTCCGACTCAGAGCCGCCTTCACTTCCCTCAGGTGTGAGAAGAAAGTATTATCTTACCCTCTCCTTTCGTGCTTCCGTGTAAGTTCAGGTGGTGATGTGCATTTGTTAGCATTAGTCACACTGATCAATAGTTACTCCAAGCTCTGATTTTTTTGTTACTTAAACCTACCTAATCCGGGCTCTGATTTGAGAATATCGGCTTCATTATCTCCCTATCTGTGGTGACAGTGGGGTGCTGGTTTTATCATTATTTTAGAGTACTGCAAAAAAACAAGCAAAATATAATGCAGGAATTACAAAATCTGGAATCCTTGTTTTCTTAAAGATAACCAACCAATCCACTTACAATCCGTATGATTTTTCTCATTTCTTTATAATCCACATGATTTTGCTGTCTGTTTTAGGATTGCCCTACTTCTGTATTCCTTCTACCTTTTCAGCGAATGCTTGGTTTCTTCCTTTAACATATGCCTCCTTATCCTGTAGCCGACAAACTATACCAATAAGTTCATTTAATTAACACCAAGAGCCAAATGATCTATCTTGTCACCACAAGACAAGAAAATATATGCGGCATTATTTTTTCGAAAGAACATATAAGGCATATGCTTCACATGCTGCAGTACCCAACTCTTAACCAGAGTTTATCTACAACCGTTGAATCCATGGGATACATGTGTTGTATTTAGGCATTTCGTTTGTGTTGAGTGACAATTCCAGAGCAAGTATGCATAGTCAGCTAAACAATTCCAGACTGTATCCCGGCTGAGTCAGCCATGTGCTTTCCAACTTGCTCAGGGCCGGAAATTTCGCTCTTCTCTATCTACTGGGTAGGTCAACCTCTAACGCTCACATTTCCACAGTAGTACTCAAGCAACTCAAACTTTTAAACAAAGTTTTTGGCTGGTTGTAAGAACATGATTCAGATATGTGTATGTGTAACCATGAAATTGTCAGCGCTCACATGTGCATGCTCATCGTCAGCATTCCAGCAACTTCCTGCGTGGCAGTACAATCAGTACATGCTCAGCCTTGCACACCTAACTGGATGAGCAGTTTGTTGCTGCCGCATGAAGAAGCTTTCTTGAACACCCTTTTCAAATTGCTGGATATTCTCCAGCAAGTTAAAGAGGAACTGTTGTCTGAATCTTGATAAAAATTGTACAAATATACCTGATCCAAAAGTATGTTCTTTCTATGGTAATTAAGTTCCTATCTTTTTTTTAAACACTGATTCGTATCCCCTTGTCAATAAAAGGGTAAATAGTGATTCTTTTGCATAGATTGACACACACCTTCCTCTGGTATGCTACAATAGTTATTTACAAGCAGACAGGGCCCGGGTCTCTAGAGCAATTAATTGCAAATAGGGCAAGAATCAGATCTTGTACCATTTTTTGGGAATGCAAACCAGATCTTGTATTACGCCAGAGACAAATTTTTTGCGCCTCTGCTTTTTGAACTTATCCAGACTCCACCATGGAGCTCTGTGCGGCCTATATATACATATCACCTACCTGAAACGCCTCCACGATCTTTGTGCTGCTGCTGCCTGCCCCCTGCTCGCCAGTAACACTTTGCTACTGCTCCTACTCGGTAATATAAAAGTAGATTATCCTTTGGTTCCTTGCGCCGAGTCTGATTGGTTTATTTGATCTTTCTATCTCGCGTGATTAGATTCCTTGGTTTCTTACTTACTGTTTGGTTTCTCGATCCGTTTTTCAGGGGCTGCTCCGTAGGGGAATTTCGTCGAACATGATGAATGCATTGGCGGCGACCAGCAGGAACTTCAAGCAGGCGGCCAAGCTGCTGGGTCTCGACTCCAAGCTGGAGAAGAGCTTGCTCATCCCGTTCAGGGAGATCAAGGTGGTGATCCGGCCTTCTTACCTCAGAAAAATGATCCGAGTTTTTTTTTTTGTTTGTATTGGCTCTGAAGGAGTGTGAATCTGGACACCCATGCTTGCTTTGGTTTATGGAGCCCAGTTGTTACTGAAAATTATCACCTTGGTCCTTGGGGTAGTTGACTAGTTGACCTATGATTATTTTTCACCTGGTCCTAGATTTATGAGTTTTTAGTTTGATCATTAGATACTATCTTTTATTAAATGCATTTTTATTTGTTACTTGATTTTATTTTTCTCCCACATTCTCAATCGCTATCTCCCTGTCAAGTTAGATTTTCCTGCTAAATTTGGCTAAAAAAGAGTGGTTGACCTCACCTTGTACTCGCTTGCTCTGAAAGGTTAAGCTGTCTATGCAAGGTGAAGTGTTTTGCATATATGCTTCAGTAACATGCTGCTTGTGTGGTTGCAGGTTGAGTGCACGATTCCGAAAGACGATGGGACACTAGCATCCTATGTTGGGTTTAGGGTGCAGCATGACAATGCCAGGGGCCCTATGAAGGGTGGAATCAGATACCACCATGAGGTGAGAACAAACATATATTCCTAGGTTCTTCTGCTCTTCAGTGATACAACCAGCCAGTATTTGATTCTTGCGTCACCGACTTGAAATGGCCCTTCAGCATAGATTCTACTTTGATCAGGAATCTTCTGTACTTAGCGAGTTAGCGCAATCCTTTCAAATAGTTGAAATGACTAATTGTTCAACTCAGAGCTGGTTCTGCACCATTTGCAATATCTACCTGTAGTAATGTAGAACAAAATTATCCTGTAACATGGAAACTAGTGACATCTCACTAAAGGTCTAAATTTGTCATACACCACACCAGCCTGGATTTTGTGTTATCATAATAAATCCTTGCACTGAAAGTTTATCATAAAATTCAGGTTGAACCTGATGAGGTCAATGCCTTGGCACAACTAATGACATGGAAAACAGCCGTGGCTAATATCCCGTATGGAGGAGCTAAAGGTGGCATAGGATGCAGCCCTGGAGACTTGAGCATATCGGAGCTTGAAAGGCTTACCCGTGTTTTCACCCAAAAAATCCATGACTTGATTGGCATCCATACCGATGTTCCAGCTCCTGATATGGGCACCAACGGACAGGTTATTTCCCCTTGTATATTTGTTTGTATGCAAGAATACCGTGAGAATTAATAATCTGTATTCTCATATGGATTCTCTTGCTTCTTGCATCGAGGCAGACAATGGCATGGATACTGGATGAGTACTCCAAGTTTCATGGTTACTCACCTGCTGTGGTGACAGGAAAGCCTGTGGTAAGTCTCCATCCTGCAGTGCAAATGATGTTTTGCAGATGAATTTGCAAGATACCATGGAGAATTCTAACAGTTTTCTTGTCAAGATATGATGCTTAGCATAGATATTATTGTTCAGATGGAAGAACCAGGAGTTGATTGTTCTGAGAAATGTGGTTTCTAGTTATCCCTACACATGTTCCTGAACTTTTTGCTCAATGCAGGACCTTGGAGGATCACTGGGAAGAGATGCAGCTACTGGAAGGGGAGTCCTGTTTGCTACTGAAGCCTTACTTGCAGAGCATGGCAAGACCGTCGCAGGCCAGCGTTTTGTAATACAGGTAAATAACGTGTAGGTCAATCTCTTTGAATTTAAAAACAATTAAAACAATGAGCAGTTGATAATTCAGTCTGGTATGAGTCATGAAGCCTCATTATATTAATGCAACATGGATTAAGAAATACTACTAGTAAAGAACTACACAGTGTCAGTGGATCGCATGATATGTGCCTTCAAGAACTTTATGGTTACAAAAGGGGCCACTATTACCTTTTTTGGCCTACATTTGCATTGAAAAGCCGGATAGCTGATCACACATAAGCAACTATTTACCTTGCTCTCCTTTTCAGGGATTTGGTAATGTGGGCTCCTGGGCTGCTCAACTGATCACCGAAGCTGGAGGTAAGGTGATTGCCATCAGCGACGTCACAGGAGCCGTCAAGAACATCAATGGCCTTGATATCGCCAAGCTAATGAAGCACTCGGCAGAGAACCGTGGAATCAAGGGCTTCCAGGGCGGCGACGCGGTCGACTCGAACTCTCTTCTCACAGAGGATTGTGACGTCCTCATCCCTGCAGCATTGGGTGGAGTCATAAACAAGTAATCTTCTCCTTCCTCATTGTAGTTCATTTCATCCTAACTTCTGTCAGATTTACAGTTGCGAGTTCAGTTACAGTAACCTTCTGGCTGTAGCAAAAGAAACATTCGTCTTGACCATGATTATTTTCCCTCAGGGACAACGCCGACGATATCAAAGCAAAGTACATCATCGAGGCCGCCAATCACCCCACAGACCCTGAGGCAGACGAGGCAAGAACATCATTTTTTTTCTGCCTTGAAAACCAAAGATCGTATTACCTGACTGACTTCACATACTGACTTCACATACTGACAGTAATGAAATGCGCCACTGCCTGCTGAATTCAATGTGCAGATCTTGGCGAAGAAGGGGGTGCTGATCCTGCCTGACATCCTGGCCAACTCCGGCGGTGTGACGGTGAGCTACTTCGAGTGGGTGCAGAACATCCAGGGGTTCATGTGGGACGAGGAGAAGGTGAACCGTGAGCTCAAGACGTACATGACCCGCGCCTTCAGGGACACCAAGGAGATGTGCCATAGCCACCACTGCGACCTCCGCATGGGCGCCTTCACCCTCGGCGTCAACCGCGTCGCCCGCGCCACCGTCCTCCGTGGATGGGAGGCATGAGCTCCGGCGGCCACACTGACCCCTCCGCTCTCCCGCCCGTGCTCTCTGGTCGTCTCCCGCTTCACCGGTCAATGGCGGTTCGGTCGAATCACAGCTCAACGAAAGAACTCAATAAGTCCGTTTGTTCTGTCGATCTCTAGTCTCTTCGAGGATGACAGAGCAGTCGTAGTATCGATCTCTACGGGGCGATATATCGTCTTACTTTGGAATTTGTAGCTGAAATGCGGCAATGTAATCTAGTTTCTTGGGAACTTTGATCACGCGTTCAAGCCTTCAAGGTGATGAAATTTGCAAATTTGTTGCTTCCGATCACGCATTCATTTGATTGGCATGGCATTGGCAACAAGATGGTGTACAGTACATCAGTCGAGGAGTGGATCGGTGGAGATGAGGCTGTAGACGGCCACGTCCGTGAGCCGACCCTCGACGGCTCGGTAGCTCCGCAGCACGGCCTCGAGGCGGAACCCGGCCTCCTCCAGCACGCGCCGGGCCGCGGCGTCGTCGGCGTCCACGAGCGCCTCCACGCGCTCCACGCCCTCCAGGACGCCGAACGCAGCGGCGGCCGCGCGCCTCAGTGCCACCGCAGCGGCCGCGCCCTTGCCCCAGTGCGCGCGAGACAGCACGATCCCGACTTCCGCGCGGCACCGGTCGTCCGTCGGCGTCACGGACACCGCGCCCACGACGGCGCCGGATAGGCAGACGGCGCGGAAACAGGGATGCGGGAGCACCGTGTCCCGGAGGAACGCGAGTAGCGTGTCACGGGACGGGTTGGGGTAGGAGCACCAGGTCGTGGAGGCCGCGGGCAGTATTACGGGATCCGCCGCTGCCCAGGACGTCATGGCGTCGACGTCGGCGAGGTCGAACGGCCGGATGGTCACCTTGCCCACGTGCTCCGGCGCCCGCGCAGCCGCTTCTTGCTCCATCGCAGCCTAATTGTTTGGACAGAGTGACAAGGTTAAACTACGAAATGGTCGGCAGGTTGCTCCAAGAGAGTGTCCGTGTCGGCATCATGAACGATGATGGTGAGCCACATCGTGGCCAACCATGGCCACCTGGCTGTCGGCTGTCGCGTTGCGTCTGGAAATGGCAGTATGGCTGTCAGTCGCCGTCATCTGCCAGTCGGTAGCCCTATCGGGTCACTGATCGAACACGCAACACACAAGAAACTAACTGCAAACATGGATTTTATTTCACTCGACGCTACAGCAGGCCGCGTTCACGAAATGCAGTTCTTCAGACGTATGCAGTGGCATCCGGCACGGTGTTCACTGGGGTAAGGGGTCGCCGGAGACGAAGCTGTACATGACGAGGTCCCGGGCGCGGCCCTTGTGCCAGTAGTGCCTCCGCAGCACGCCCTCGCGCCGGAACCCGGCCTTCTCCACCACGCGGTGCGACGCCGCGTTGTCCACATCCACGAGCGCCTCAACGCGGACCAGCCCCTCTACCTCGCCGAAGACCACGGCGAGCGCGCGCCGCACGGCGGCCGTGGCCACTCCCCGGCCCCAGTGCGCGCGGGCCAACACGTACCCGAGCTCACCTCGGCACGCGTCCGCCGTGGGTTCTAGGGACACCGCGCCCACGGGGCGGGCTTCGCCGTCGCCGGCGAGGCAGATGGCGCGGAACCAGGGGTGCGGGAGCACGGTGTCGCGGAGGTAGGCGAGGAGGGATTCCGTGGAGGCGTAGGGCTCCCAGCGGCAGAAGGCGGCGACCTTGGGGTCCGACGCCCACGCCATCATGCCGTCCGCGTCTGTGAGTTCGAAGCGGCGGAGTGTCACTTCCATCGCCGTTGTCACTTGTCACCGCGCGCGCGGGTATCGCGGCTTTGGTTGTGGCCTTGTGGTTTGGTTAGGGGCTGTCAGCGCGCGGCAGGCCGGCAGGTAAATGGCCATCGGTCTTTTAAGCAGAGATCAACACCAAACAATTCTACAGTATAAATTGTGACACAAATATTCTACTTCCATGTTCATAAATACAAGACGTTTTATGCATTTTAAGGTAACTTGATACATACCATAATAAGTGAATCTACCACTAGTAAAAAAACAGGTCTTTGGTGAAGCACCTTTGGTCCCGGCCGTGTCTTGGGTCGGGATCCAAGACCTGACCACGTCGCCCTATTACCTATAGGTCCCGGTTCGTTAGGATCCAATTATCCCGGCTTGTATCTCAAACCGGGACTAAAGGGTTCAATTATCCATGCCGCCTCCTCGACGTCCACCTCCATCACCATCGCGTTTCTTGTATCTCTGCATGCCGCCACCTCCACAATTTAACTACAGATTAAGTGTAATTATGAATTATGTATCTATATGTGCTATGTTAAATCCAACAGATTAACTTAAGTGTAATTATGAACTATGTATCTATATGAACTATGTTAAATCCAACACTGTTAAATCCCCCTCCACAATAATTATAACTCTGTTAAATCCAACACTACAAATAAAATCCCTCTATTCAAATTCCCAACATACTACTAAAAAATGAATAAATATTAATTATTTGGCTATATTATATGAATAATGCATATATTATCTGATACTAATAAAAAATGAATAAAACATTAATTATTTCATATTCAAATTCCCCACATTTTTCTAAAAATAAAGCATATATTATTTGTCCAATTGCGGTTTATAGATTCAAAGATATTAATTATTTGGCCATATTATATGAAGAATGCATATATTATTTGATAATAATAATAATAAATGAATAAAAACACAATTATTTCATATTCCAATTCCCACATTTTTTCCAATACTAAAGCATATATTATTTGTCCAATTGCGGTTTATAGATTTTAAGATATTAATTATTTGGCCATATTATATGAATAATACATATATTGTTTGATAATAATAATAATAAATGAATAAACACATAATTATTTCATATTCAAATTCCGCACATTTTTCTAATAATAAAGCATATATTATTTGTCTAATTGCGATTTATAGATTTGAAGATATTAATTAGTTGGCCATATTATATGAATAATGCATATATTATTTGATAATAATAATAATAAAAAAAACATAATAAAAACATAATTATTAATATTCAGATTCCCCACATTTTTCTAATAATAAAGCATATATTATTTTTCCAATTGCGGTTTATAGATTTCAAGATATTAATTATTTGGACATAATATATGAATAATGCATATATTATTTGATAATGATAATAAATGAATAAAACCATAATTATTTCATATTCAAATTCCCCACATTTTTGTAATAATAAAGCATATATTATTTGTCTAATTGCGGTTTATAGATTTCAAGATATTAATTATTTGGCCATATTATATGAATAATGCATATATTATTTGATAATAATAATAATGAATAAAAACATAATTATTTCGTATTCAAATTCCCCACATTTTTCTAATAATAAAGCATATATTATTTGTCCAATTGTGGTTTACATATTGTTTTTTGTTTCAAAAAATACAGAAATGTGACACAATGGTATAAGAGTTAATATGATTGATATGGTAGTATTTACAACAAGGTACAATCACATTCGCGGGAGCATAACAGGAAAGAACAGAGGAGTTAAGCATGCTGAGGGTGGAGTAGTGTGCGGATGGATGACCGACCGATGACCAAGTCTATAATTTGACTACAGATTAAGTGTAATTAGTATTAAAAATGGTCCAAGTGAGAGAGTAACAAGTCAAACAATTAGGAAAAAGAAAAAGAAATAGGAAAATGAAATATAAAAAATGAAAAACATAATTATTGAAAATAGTATTTAGTCGTGGTTGGGATTACGGGCCTTCTCCATCCCAAATCCTATACCGCGGCCACGTGGAGGGCCATATATCATGGCTGGTAACAAGGCCGGGACTAAAGCCTTTATGTATACCCGCGGTTGGAAAACCGGGACTAGAGCCTGTCACGGGCCGCAACTGAAGGGCTTGTCTCCACTAGTGTAGATACTAAAACTAGAATGGATACATCTATTTTATATCTAAATAGGAGCTTCACACTGTATAATTTTTCTTAACAAGCAAGCATGTCACATCATTTTTATCAAATCCACGTCATTCCGTTTCTGCTAAGTTGCTTCCACATCAGCAGTCCATTTGTTTGGTCACGCCAACCCAACAAGAAATATCGTTCAGTTTAGTTTTTATCCTTTCAACCCATGCAATCTTCCCCAGATGCTGCAAAATTTGTTTTTGCCCTTATTTAATACTCCCTCCATTAGGATTATAAGCCCTAAAAGTTTTCTAAAATTGTTAGATATTGTAAGGCATATCTTATCTATTACCTTCTCTCGTTCAATGCATGTTCTCTCTCTCTCTTCTCTCGTACTACCTCCATCCCAAAAATTAAGATTTATATTATTTTAGAAATTCAAACTATGTCAAGGTTGACTAAGTTTTTACCAAAAAATCATTAACATTTAAAATAAAAATTAATACCATTAGATATATAATGAAAGATATTATCATATGGTATCTATAAAATATTATATTTATTGATAGATTGATCTAAAAGTTTGATTAAACTTTACTTGGATTTTTTTTAAAAAAAAGGTTATGCTTTGGGATGGAGGTAGTACATGTGAAATTTGTTAAGTTAGACTACTAATAGTGGGAGTAACTAAGAGCAAGTACAATAGAGCCGAGTCATCTGGCTATAAGTAATTTTACATTAGTAAAATCTTAGGCGGAGGAAAGAGAAGGGAGGAGAGAGAAGAGAACCGGTGCTACATCTACAGTCAGGCTACATATGATGAGATCTGAGATCTAGGGTTTGGCCCGATCTCGCGATTCGACCAAAAATCCACGGGGAAAAGGTGGGAGAGCGCGAGGAACACGAAGAACACGAGGAACACCGGTACTCACGCACGCACACCAACCCGATACACCCGATACTTACCCCCGTGGCTCGATGGGCCACGCCAATAGAATCACCCGGAAGAGGCATGTGGTGACCCGGCATACCACTGCATGATGTAGTATGCAAGTCTGATATAATACAAATGAAACACCGTTCCACGGGTATTATATCGCTCAGAGTGGTACAACAGAAACATATGCGGGTCCAAGGCATGTCTATAGAATTACAACATTGACTCTGTTACATAAGATCATCACAGCCTCCTACTTTACAATGAGGTAAAACTGCAGATAACTCCAGAAGAACGACTCGTAGTCTAATCCTATCACGAACTCTATTTGTAGAGTATTTGACTAGCTAAAAAGGCTAAGAATAGATTCTAGCTAAATAGGAGCTAGGTTTAGGAAGCTAGTTCCCTTCTATGTCCAACTAGGTTTTCTCCTTGTTGGATGAGGTATCTGACTCTTCTGACAAGGTCCTGTCTCGTGAAGTAGTTGTTGACTTCTCGGCCTTCGAGTTGTACTGTAGATCCTCCTTTGATGCCTCCATATCTAAGCAGGGATTTAAGAGTGGGATGAGTACGAGCGTACTCAACAAGATCATTATAGGAAAGAGGTGTTTAATGCACTAGCTACAGCATTAGACCAGAAAGTCTAATACCAATGCAAGTTTTCATAACCATTTCTTCAAAAGGTTGCTTTTATTCAGGAGAACTATGTCCGTCAGCCTTCACCGGTTTACTAGAACTTCATGGAGCTCCTTTCCGGCAGCGTTCGCAGTTCCATATCCCGGAACAGGGAGTGACAAGTCACGGTTCTTTACACTCTGCAGAGGTGTGTTGCTTTACCCATAAGAGATCTTAACCTTGGTGCCAACCGGGCAGCTTTCCCGTCCACACTTCCTTCGGTGTGAGGCCCGGTATAAGGTCTAGCCAATCATGTTCCTCCGCTACCTCGAACACCCACCCGTTGTTGCATGCCCCGACCCTGGGTCCACGCCGGTCCCATTATTCCCGTAGATTTCAGGGTGGACCCCGACCACGACGACGAGTCTTGGGCTCTACCATACACTCCTACGCCGGTAGCCGCAACCCATCATAGACCACATTACCGTGGGGAATTAGAATGGGATCCCCACCCTCCGGTTGTTCCGCAAGACACAACCGCTACGGTAAGCATTGCATTACCGTGGGGAATTAGAATGGGATCCCCACCCTCCGGTTGTTCCGCCAGATACAACTGCTACGGTAAGCGCATCCGTTGATGAACGAGAGGTGGAAACACTTTTGACTACTCCGTCCCACTCCGGATCTTATGGTTAACACGGGTATTACGGCACAAGAATCACTCGGCGACATTTGTTGTTTAATCCTAGATGGATATAAACCCTTGCAATGGAACCTCCACCATATCAACACAATCCATGGTTCCATTGCCCACCACATAGTCATATTCATAGTTATGAAAGTAGTGGTTTTGGTTTTTATGCAATAGTGATAACCATAGTACTTTGCAAGTAATTTGATAGAAATACTCAAATGACATGAGCAAGTGATGAACTTTCCTTTCTTGACTGCAAGATTATGCAGGCAAGGTCTTCGATACGCAATAACTCCAAATTCTGAAATAGCATCATCGTCCAGTAAGGACGATGTTAAAAGATTGCCAAGGATGCGATAATGCATAAGTATGAGATGCAATCGTTCTAAACGTGACCTAACCCCGATGATTTAGGATTAGTGAGTTATAATGATTAGTTTAAAGTGTGTTGCACTTTTAGAGTGATTCACAAACAAGGTTTTTTATTCAATGGTGGTTACTTGGCATCATAAACAGGTAGATAATAAAGCATAGTAACCAATTGAGCACACAAGGAATGATAATTGGCATAATGTTACATGTATAGAACAGTTGTAAGTTTTAGTATTAGATGGCATGGTTAATGATTAATTATCATATACTTCAAAAGAATAACTTTTTAAGAACATGTTCTTTAATACAGAACAAGTATGATAATTAGATTTGTGGGGTTCTATGGTTGTCTATGGTTTTATCTAGTTTCTGGAGTAAGTACTAAATGGATCACAACCTAGTTGGATTCATCAACACCAAGGGCTTGTAAGGTTGAGTTAAGCCTGGCATTCTAAGCAATTATTCATACGAGGTTGGTATCAAGATTGGTTTATCTTGTTGATGATACCTAGCTAGGGTTTATAGGTCCTGTTAGGTAGGGTTGAGGTTGTCTAAGTTTTACTGTTGGTTCTATTAAGTAAGGAATATTTGGCTTCTAAATAGGTGGGTTGATAAATATCCAACACTAGTAGGGTTTAGTGGAATATGGTTAGGTAATGCTCAAGATTTGGCATGGTTGCTCCTAAGGTTCATCATGTTGATGTGATGCTAAATAGGAGTGAATAAGTGTGATGGCTTTGGTAATAGGATCTAGGGTTTACACTTGGTTGACCCTACTTGATTATTTAGGTCTGATGACGATGAACACATGGGATGCTAATTGGTAGTGATAGGATTCCTATATATATATGTGAATATGATCAACCATTGAGTTGCTCACAATAAACCTATGAATGAAAAGTAAGTGGTATGATCACATCCTATAACCTAGGGTTTAGGTTAGTGGCAAACTAGGGTTCAAATGGATTAGTGGAGCTAGGGTTCCTAATGGTATTAGGGTTTTAGTATCCCACATAAAATTATGGGTTTGTGTTCTTAATTCAATATGGAACTTAGGGTTTCCTATTTGTCAATTAGTTCTTGGATTAATAACTTCATTATGGATGAAGTTATTAATAACTTTGCAAATAAAAATAATATTGAATTTGCCATTTTGTTACTTTTGAACATTTAATAATTTAGGGTAATTATTAATCAGGGTGTAAATCTTTTTAATAAGGATTTATCAAGTTAACAAATAAATAAAATTAGTTTTAATGTTTTCTTTATTTATTTTCTGGTTTTATTTAATTTAGAAAGTTTTTCTAATTATTGAATTTTAATTCAATTATGAATAAGAGAAAATGCTTAAATAGTAAGTATTAAATACTTAAATTTTTATTACAAATAAAAATTTCATATTATATTTTTATTGGATAGAGTTTTCTTTTCTAAGAATTTTGATATCTCATTTATATTTTTCTGACTTAAATTGAATTTTCTAAATTTATTTAAAGTTGCAGATATAATTGAATTTTGGATTTAAACTAAAAGAATTAATGGATGTACCCGGCTATTCTACACATAGACGCTGACAAGTGGGCCATTGGCCACGTCAGTGCCACGGTGGCTACGAGGTGGCAGTACTGTGGCCGGCCGGTGGCCAGTTGCCGACGACGGTGGTGGTCCAGGGTTTCCACGGGGTCACGCGAGTGCTCACTGGAACGAGCAGGCCAAGGTGAACACGATGGTGGCGGCGCCGCTCCGGTATGGTCACCGGAGCGTGCTCGGCGGTGAGGAACAGCGGCAGTGATCACGGGCTAATCGATGCGGTGGAGCTACGACGTGCAATTGAACTCGGCGAGCATGCCAGGGCGATCAGGAGCTCACCAGGGGCATGACGCGCTTGACGGCGAGGTCAATGGTGGTTTGGTTCGCCGGATTTAATGGCGCCGGCCGTCGGAGAGGCGAGGTTGACGACGGCGCTACGGATCACCATAGCTCGATTCCTTTTGCAAGCAGAGCAAGTCAAGCATGGCGGTGCCGATGGTGGTTACGGCCTGGCCTGGGGAGGTTTCTACCGGCGGCGATGGAAATGGCTGGAGCGAGCTAGGGTTTCGGTAATTGGGGAATTTGAGCAGAGGGAGAGGGAAATCGGAGATAGGTCGTCGTCCGGGGTACTTATAGGGTTCAAGAGTGCGCCTCGTCACGTCGTCGAGGAAGGAGAGGTTGCCGGCGCGAGGGAGAAGAGCGATCACGGCGTCGTGCTGCTCTCCAGCTCACGGAGAGGATGAGGACGACTTCGTCCCGAGATATTTAGACGAAGGGTTACGTGGGTTGGCTTTGGGCCGTGGCTTGGGCCGTGTTGGTGGGCTTCCGCGGCCAGGTAAGTCCAGGTAAGCCTCTTCTTCTTTTTCTCTTTTATTTATTTTCTGTTTTGTATTTCCATTTTGAATTCTGTTTTTAATTCAAATCATTCTATTTTGCAGGCATTTGACAATTGGAATCTCATGAGGACCAACAAGAAGATCATTTAATACTGAATTGTTTTTAAATGAGCATTTAATATATATGAACCTTTATTGCAATTTTGATTAAGTATGATTTTAGGCACTCACTTTAATTCCCTTTTTCTTGTAGAATTCATTCTAACTTGCTTTCTTTTTCATGGTAGAATTATGAGTGGATCTGAATTATGTGTTTAACCATATTGTTTGTACACTTGCATTTGAATATGGTTAACTTTTTAAGTAAGGTTCTTAATGATGATAATTCAATTTATCCCTCTCTTGGCTTTAAGAGTATTTTGTTAGGGTTGCTAAAATGTTTTATTAAAATTTAAGGTCTTGTAAGTTCTATGGTAACTCCCTTCTCAGGTTTAGCATTAACACCTTGAAATACCTAGGGTAGATACTACTCTCATTATGGTTTGGTTCTAATTATAAGGATAAGTGGTTGATATGCACACATGGTTTTAATTATAGGGTTTAACATTGGGTGTCTCTTATGTTTAATAATTGAAGCATAGGATTCAATTAATGAACAATTTAGGGTTCTAATCATATTCTCCTAATTGCACATGGTTTGAATCTCCAATATGTACTAGGTTTTAATCTCCCCTAACCAAGGTAATATGGTTACTTGCTTAGTTGTTTATGTTCTCCTTTGATTACTAAGTACTTGAGAATTGATTTTATCTTATACCAATTGATTTCTATTATATTCTTAATCTATTGTTAAAGTAACTAAAGTAGCTATAATTCTTTTTATAGTTAACTTTGGTTATAATGATGAATGGTTTCTCACCATATATATTATAGGCTTTAACTCTAAGCTTTACTTATGAGCTTATATCTTCTACTTCAAGTTCTTAGGGTTTATGATCACTACACAATTTGTAATGATCAAGGTTTGGCTTCCTAAGTTATGATCACTAGAAATATTTAGATATGGTTATACCAATTACCCCTCTCACTCCACAAGGACTTGGATTATAATCTAAGGTTCTACTCAAGGAATGATGATGTGATTATCTAAATATGTGGTCTTCCTTAGAATTTCTACCTTGCTATCTTCTGTAGCTTGTTCTTCAGGAATTCTGATAAACCCGCATCTTGTGGCATGCCTCCACCTCCTAGCTGCTTCATCTTGATCCTAACTATTTTATGGAGTGGCTCAATGTGTTGGTCTTCTTGCATCATGGTGCAAGATGATGAGATGAATGAGGTAGAGGGTTCCTTTTATAGGCTTGGACATGCTCTAATATCATGACACATAGGTGGATGACTCTTGTTTTAATTTGATGAGTAAGGTGCTTGGTTGTCATGCTCTCATCCATAGTAATCCTTTAAGCATGAGGTGGCATTGCTTAGGATGCAAGCTATGTAGATATTTTCATCCTATGTGGCATGGGTATTATCCTCTCTTGTGATTTGTTTTTGGATAGCCAAGTGGCTTTTGTTACTAATTGTCTTATGAATGATCTTATGCTTATGGGTGAGTCACTATATCATATGTGATTGTATTTATATTATAATTGGGATCAAAATGTCAAGAATAATAATTATACCCTAATTTTGAATGATGATGTTTGATTTCACCAAGGCATGATCATATGAGTTTCAAAGTACTCATAGTTTATTTTATTCAAATAGTTTGAACTATAATTCGTAATGTAAATGAATTTAGTTTTGTGATATTCCACATATTTAAATAGTTATGCTTAAAATAAGAATGTGGGGCTTTTATGCACTTAGGTCCTTGTGTTTTACCATATTTGGTAATTAGTTTTAAAGTGAATTCAATTATACCCCAAGTGTAGTTTCTTAACTTTTAAGCTGTTAATAACTTAGAGTTTGATTATTATCTATTTGATGGTTATAGGCTTCTCCCATCTCTAGGGTTTAATGATAAGCTTGTGTTGGTCTTGAGTTCAAGAATTTAGTTCAAGAATTACCATGAGGTTCATGGTAAGAACATGGGTTAGTTTTAAGACACGGAGAAGATAAGTGAAGAATGGGTTCTCCATTTATTGTTACTTGATTTTACAATTTAATAGATGTTCTTATGTTATGGCAAGGAATACCATGTTATGATCTTTTATAAGATCAAGCAATTGATCATTGTTTAGAGTGTTGTTGTGTTAGTTCCATTTGATCTAACCCCTTAGATCAAATCATCTCTACCCAAAACAAGGTTTTAACAAAGATCACACTGAGGTTTATAGCACTTGACTTGATGAGCTACTTCAATTCCACCAAGGTCAAGTGAAACTTCAGTTACTGTGACAGTTTTACTTTAAAGCGCGAAAATTCCCCATATTTTCTATGCATGAATGCAATGCACACACCTGTTCCCTCTCTCTTTGTAACCCCATTACCTGGGATATTACAGTCTCTACCCCTTAAACTAAACTTCGTCCTCGAAGTTTGAACTCTCTCACGTTTCCGAAGTGTGGATCTGACTTGTGCAGACTACTTCTTTTCTCGAACTCCATATTGATCTTACTGGATATCATTGAATATATCCCTTGTCCGGATTCTTCCTGGAATCCATTAGTGTTTGACATCAAACAACTATTTCTTCCTTTACTTCCATGATTTCCTCCAACTTTATAAGCTTGTTTCCTTTCTCTTTGAAGATTCCATGATTAGGACTTCTTCTGGTGTTGCTAGTCTTAACTGAAGACTAATTTGATAATTAACTCCTAATTAATAAACAGGTCTTTGTTTTCCCTTACTACCAAAACTGCAATAATGGTACTAGTAAGGTATTTACCATGGGAATGTTCGTGATGGTTTATTTCCCTAGGAATGGATTAGACTCATTTAGTCCATCCAATCATGGTTTATAATTGATACCTATAACTATTTTGGGTTATTTAGGTTCCATAAAAGGAATCATTCTATTAGTCTTTAGGTTTGGTATAGTCAATATCCTTCGGTCTTTGGCCTTCTCAAGCTGTATTTGGTCTCCGATATTTCCTTTATCCAACTTTATTATCGATGACTTACTTGAGCTTCCGTACTTCTGAGTAAATATTTCTCACTTTCTCAAGTTATAGTCCAACTCTTACTTCCTCGAGGTATAAACCTCGGCTTCTGGTCTGACATACTTCTGAAAGTAGTGTTCAACAATCTTATGAAAATAAGATCGAACTTCCTCTCAGTTCAGACCTTCTGCTTCTATCTAGCTTAAAGTATTGAGTTATTGTACATCCAACTCAATCTTTACTCTACCCCTTAGAGTTTTCTTATGGTCTTCAACTCCTTTTCTTCCAATCATTGGACTTATGGTTAGAATATTGGTCTGGGTCTAGCTTATGGTTTCTAAGGTCTCGTGAAGAATCTATATGGTGTATCCACTCAATTGTGGACATCCATTGTGAATCCTTCAACTAAATGTTTATAGATCTAGCTATTTGGCTGACAAGATTTTTATTTGTTCACAAACTTTTGATACAAATAATTAAATCGTGGACTACTTGTAATACCCACTGATACCAGCTGTGGTTATTATACCAACTGTGGCTATTTGATATCTAAAAATGGATTCTATTATAGGTTCTGATCAACTAGACGGGTCATCTTTTGCTTTATCTCGCAGTATTGATCCTATACCAATTGTGGTCTTCTGATACCAACTACGGTCTTCTTATAACTGCTATGGTTTCATATATCATCTTCCTTCAGTCAGGGTTTATTTTGCAAGAAAACCACTAGCTGACACTATGAATATAGTATCCTAAGTGATTTCCCATGCATTCCCTCTTCCATAATGACTATGGTTCTACTTCTACTACTCCACAGTTATCATATTTCTCACCTTCATGCTTCCTATATACTAAAGTACTCCTCTGTTGAGGTAAAGCATGAGTTTTGGTTGGTACTTCCTTCTGGATATTGTGGTTGCTTCCCACAACTTTACTCATTTCTTCTGATGAACCTTCATCTTGTCTTCAAGATATTCAGAATTCGTCACTTCCTCACACGAATACCATTACCCTCTAGATCTATAGCATCAAGTAAGGACTTGATATTGCAACATGCATTTGCATATCAAAGTCAAACTTCATGTATGGATCTAGTCAAACAATGAAAATTTAATAAAATCCAAGAAGATTCAGCTTTGTGTTTATAATACACATCATCATAAGCCTGAATATGATTGTTGAGTAAGACATCTCTAAACATCAGACTGAGATGTGTAGTATATAACACCACATAATATAGGGTTTATATCGTGATACTTAGCACGAATACGTGAATTTCTACTATTTATCTCAACATTTATCTTAATTGCACATTTGCAATGAGATAAACTTGAAACAGAATGATCTAAGATAGTTAAGGTTAACCTAATTTTCTTTGGAAGTACTAACTTAGCTTCCATTTTGTTGAGGACTACTACAATGATATGTCCGGTTCTAACATCACTATTCTAGACACATAACTATTGGAATATAGCTCCTATACTTCCAAGTTATTGTATCGTAAGGCTATGGACCTAATGTTCTTGACACAGTTCCCATGGTTTTTGGAACATAGTTCTTGCACTATTGTTTAGCACTTGGCTTCTTATTGTACTCCTCCAAAATACTTATAATGTTCTATTCCATCACATAATGATTCTCAGGTGAATCATATATGATTAACAACTCTACCATGTAAGTAATCATATTTTATTCATATCTCTCTTCCTTATCTCCCATGATTGACTCACCATGGTCTATACTACCTCATATGACTCATAGTTATCACTTACTATCAATTGTTTCACATGTCTAGATAGTTTTACTTACTCATTACTTAACTTGGTCTACATCTTCTATTAGGATATCTTAATTATCTTCATCAATTGATATAACTCCTATTACCAGTCTGGATAACTCTTACTTAATCATAACATATGTTGGTACACATCTTCCACTAGGATATCTTCCTTATGGTTGTATCCTCTCTTTGGACTACCATGTATTGTATACCAACTGTGGTCTACTCATAATTATTTTAGGGTCTTAAGAGTATCCTACATAATTTGAGATTATCTAGCTAACATTACTTAGGAAATATAGGTAAGAAATGTTGACTCAAGTTTGTCAGGATTATTCTCAAGTGAATATCCATCTCAAGTCATAAAAAGATTTGGTTTAACTAAGACGACTTCCTATAGACACTACCAATCCTATAGGTCTCCTTTAAAGGGTTTTAATCCTAGGGTCAAAGCATTTGCTCTGATACCAACTGTGGTGACCCGGCATACCACTGCATGATGTAGTATGCAAGTCTGATATAATACAAATGAAACACCGTTCCACGGGTATTATATCGCTCAGAGTGGTACAACAGAAACATATGCGGGTCCAAGGCATGTCTATAGAATTACAACATTGACTCTGTTACATAAGATCATCACAGACCTCCTACTTTACAATGAGGTAAAAGCTGCAGATAACTCCGGAAGAACGACTCGTAGTCTAATCCTATCACGAACTCTATTTGTAGAGTATTTGACTAGCTAAAAAGGCTAAGAATAGATTCTAGCTAAATAGGAGCTAGGTTTAGGAAGCTAGTTCCCTTCTATGTCCAACTAGGTTTTCTCCTTGTTGGATGAGGTATCTGACTCTTCTGACAAGGTCCTGTCTCGTGAAGTAGTTGTTGACTTCTCGGCCTTCGAGTTGTACTGTAGATCCTCCTTTGATGCCTCCATATCTAAGCAGGGGATTTAAGAGTGGGATGAGTACGAGCGTACTCAACAAGATCATTATAGGAAAGAGGTGTTTAATGCACTAGCTACAGCATTAGACCAGAAAGTCTAATACCAATGCAAGTTTTCATAACCATTTCTTCAAAAGGTTGCTTTTATTCGGAAGAACTATGTCCGTCGGCCTTCACCGGTTTACTAGAACTTCATGGAGCTCCTTTCCGGCAGCGTTCGCAGTTCCATATCCCGGAACAGGGAGTGACAAGTCACGGTTCTTTACACTCTGCAGAGGTGTGTTGCTTTACCCATAAGAGATCTTAACCTTGGTGCCAACCGGGCAGCTTTCCCGTCCACACTTCCTTCGGTGTGAGGCCCGGTATAAGGTCTAGCCAATCATGTTCCTCCGCTACCTCGAACACCCACCCGTTGTTGCATGCCCCGACCCTGGGTCCACGCCGGTCCCATTATTCCCGTAGATTTCAGGGTGGACCCCGACCACGATGACGAGTCTTGGGCTCTACCATACACTCCTACGCCGGTAGCCGCAACCCATCATAGACCACATTACCGTGGGGAATTAGAATGGGATCCCCACCCTCCGGTTGTTCCGCAAGACACAACCGCTACGGTAAGCATTGCATTACCGTGGGGAATTAGAATGGGATCCCCACCCTCCGGTTGTTCCGCCGGATACAACCGCTACGGTAAGCGCATCCGTTGATGAACGAGAGGTGGAAACACTTTTGACTACTCCGTCCCACTCCGGATCTTATGGTTAACACGGGTATTACGGCACAAGAATCACTGGCGACATTTGTTGTTTAATCCTAGATGGATATAAACCCTTGCAAGTTGCAATGGAACCTCTACCATATCAACACAATCCATGGTTCCATTGCCCACCACATAGTCATATTCATAGTTATGAAAGTAGTGGTTTTGGTTTTTATGCAATAGTGATAACCATAGTACTTTGCAAGTAATTTGATAGAAATACTCAAATTACATGAGCAAGTGATGAACTTGCCTTTCTTGACTGCAAGATTATGCAGGCAAGGTCTTCGATACGCAATAACTCCAAATTCTGAAATAGCATCATCGTCCAGTAAGGACGATGTTAAGAGATTGCCAAGGATGCGATAATGCATAAGTATGAGATGCAATCGTTCTAAACGTGACCTAACCCCGATGATTTAGGATTAGTGAGTTATAATGATTAGTTTAAAGTGTGTTGCACTTTTAGAGTGATTCACAAACAAGGTTTTTATTCAATGGTGGTTACTTGGCATCATAAACAGGTAGATAATAAAGCATAGTAACCAATTGAGCACACAAGGAATGATAATTGGCATAATGTTACATGTATAGAACAGTTGTAAGTTTTAGTATTAGATGGCATGGTTAATGATTAATTATCATATACTTCAAAAGAATAACTTTTGAAGAACATGTTCTTTAATACAGAACAAGTATGATAATTAGATTTGTGGGGTTCTATGGTTGTCTATGGTTTTATCTAGTTTCTGGAGTAAGTACTAAATGGATCACAACCTAGTTGGATTCATCAACACCAAGGGCTTGTAAGGTTGAGTTAAGCCTGGCATTCTAAGCAATTATTCATACGAGGTTGGTATCAAGATTGGTTTATCTTGTTGATGATAGCTAGCTAGGGTTTATAGGTCCTGTTAGGTAGGGTTGAGGTTGTCTAAGTTTTACTGTTGGTTCTATTAAGTAAGGAATATTTGGCTTCTAAATAGGTGGGTTGATAAATATCCAACACTAGTAGGGTTTAGTAGAATATGGTTAGGTAATGCTCAAGATTTGGCATGGTTGCTCCTAAGGTTCATCATGTTGATGTGATGCTAAATAGGAGTGAATAAGTGTGATGGCTTTGGTAATAGGATCTAGGGTTTACACTTGGTTGACCCTACTTGATTATTTAGGTCTGATGACGATGAACACATGGGATGCTAATTGGTAGTGATAGGATTCCTATATATATATGTGAATATGATCAACCATTGAGTTGCTCATAATAAACCTATGAATGAAAAGTAAGTGGTATGATCACATCCTATAACCTAGGGTTTAGGTTAGTGGCAAACTAGGGTTCAAATGGATTAGTGGAGCTAGGGTTCCTAATGGTATTAGGGTTTTAGTATCCCACATAAAATTAAGGGTTTGTGTTCTTAATTCAATATGGAACTTAGGGTTTCCTATTTGTCAATTAGTTCTTGGATTAATAACTTCATTATGGATGAAGTTATTAATAACTTTGCAAATAAAAATAATATTGAATTTGCCATTTTGTTACTTTTGAACAATTAATAATTTAGGGTAATTATTAATCAGGGTGTAAATCTTTTTAATAAGGATTTATCAAGTTAACAAATAAATAAAATTAGTTTTAATGTTTTCTTTATTTATTTTCTGGTTTTATTTAATTTAGAAAGTTTTTCTAATTATTGAATTTTAATTCAATTATGAATAAGAGAAAATGCTTAAATAGTAAGTATTAAATACTTAAATTTTTATTACAAATAAAAATTTCATATTATATTTTTATTGGATAGAGTTTTCTTTTCTAAGAATTTTGATATCTCATTTATATTTTTCTGACTTAAATTGAATTTTCTAAATTTATTTAAAGTTGCAGATATAATTGAATTTTGGATTTAAACTAAAAGAATTACTGGATGTACCAGGCTATTCTACACATAGACGCTGACAAGTGGGCCATTGGCCACGTCAGTGCCACGGTGGCTACGAGGTGGCAGTACTGTGGCCGGCCGGCGGCCAGTTGCCGACGACGGCGGTGGTCCAGGGTTTCCACGGGGTCACGCAGGTGCTCACTGGAACGAGCAGGCCGAGGTGAACACGATGGTGGCGGCGCCGCTCCGGTATGGTCACCGGAGCGTGCTCGGCGGCGAGGAACAGCGGCAGTGATCACGGGCTAATCGATGCGGTGGAGCTACGGCGTGCAATTGAACTCGGCGAGCATGCCAGGGCGATCAGGAGCTCACCAGGGGCATGACGCGCTTGACGGCGAGGTCAATGGTGGTTTGGTTTGCCGGATTTAATGGCGCCGGCAGTCGGAGAGGCGAGGTTGACGACGGCGCTACGGATCACCATAGCTTGATTCCTTTTGCAAGCAGAGCAAGTCGAGCATGGCGGTGCCGATGGTGGTTACGGCCTGGCCTGGGGAGGTTTCTACCGGCGGCGATGGAAATGGCCGGAGCGAGCTAGGGTTTCGGTAATTGGGGAATTTGAGCAGAGGGAGAGGGAAACAGAGATAGGTCGTCGTCCAGGGTACTTATAGGGTTCAAGAGTGCGCCTCGTCACGTCGTCGAGGAAGGAGAGGCTGCCAGCGCGAGGGAGAAGGCGATCACGGCGTCGTGCTGCTCTCCAGCTCACGGAGAGGATGAGGACGACTTCGTCCCGAGATATTTAGACGAAGGGTTACGTGGGTTGGCTTTGGGCCGTGGCTTGGGCCGTGTTGGTGGGCTTCCGCGGCCAGGTAAGTCCAAGTAAGCCTCTTCTTCTTTTTCTCTTTTATTTATTTTCTGTTTTGTATTTCCATTTTGAATTCTGTTTTTAATTCAAATCATTCTATTTTGCAGGTATTTGACAATTGGAATCTCATGAGGACCAACAAGAAGATCATTTAATACTGAATTGTTTTTAAATGAGCATTTAATATATATGAACCTTTATTGCAATTTTGATTAAGTATGATTTTAGGCACTCACTTTAATTCCCTTTTTCTTGTAGAATTAATTCTAACTTGCTTTCTTTTTCATGGTAGAATTATGAGTGGATCTGAATTATGTGTTTAACCATATTGTTTGTACACTTGCATTTGAATATGGTTAACTTTTTAAGTAAGGTTCTTAATGATGATAATTCAATTTATCCCTCTCTTGGCTTTAAGAGTATTTTGTTAGGGTTGCTAAAATGTTTTATTAAAATTTAAGGTCTTGTAAGTTCTATGGTAACTCCCTTCTCGGGTTTAGCATTAACACCTTGAAATACCTAGGGTAGATACTACTCTCATTATGGTTTGGTTCTAATTATAAGGATAAGTGGTTGATATCCACACATGGTTTTAATTATAGGGTTTAACATTGGGTGTCTCTTATGTTTAATAATTGAAGCATAGGATTCAATTAATGAACAATTTAGGGTTCTAATCATATTCTCCTAATTGCACATGGTTTGAATCTCCAATATGTCCTAGGTTTTAATCTCCCCTAACCAAGGTAATATGGTTACTTGCTTAGTTGTTTATGTTCTCCTTTGATTACTAAGTACTTGAGAATTGATTTTATCTTATACCAATTGATTTCTATTATATTCTTAATCTATTGTTAAAGTAACTAAAGTAGCTATAATTCTTTTTATAGTTAACTTTGGTTATAATGATGAATGGTTTCTCACCATATATATTATAGGCTTTAACTCTAAGCTTTACTTATGAGCTTATATCTTCTACTTCAAGTTCTTAGGGTTTATGATCACTACACAATTTGTAATGATCAAGGTTTGGCTTCCTAAGTTATTACTAGAAATATTTAGATATGGTTATACCAATTACCCCTCTCACTCCACAAGGACTTGGATTATAATCTAAGGTTCTACTCAAGGAATGATGATGTGATTATCTAAATATGTGGTCTTCCTTAGAATTTTTACCTTGCTATCTTTTGTAGCTTGTTCTTCAGGAATTCTGATAAACCTGCATCTTGTGGCATGCCTCCACCTCCTAGGTGCTTCATCTTGATCCTAACTATTTTATGGAGTGGCTCAATGTGTTGGTCTTCTTGCATCATGGTGCAAGATGATGAGATGAATGAGGTAGAGGGTTCCTTTTATAGGCTTGGACATGCTCTAATATCATGACACATAGGTGGATGACTCTTGTTTTAATTTGATGAGTAAGGTGCTTGGTTGTCATGCTCTCATCCATAGTAATCCTTTAAGCATGAGGTGGCATTGCTTAGGATGCAAGCTATGTAGATATTTTCATCCTATGTGGCATGGGTATTATCCTCTCTTGTGATTTGTTTTTGGATAGCCAAGTGGCTTTTGTTACTAATTGTCTTATGAATGATCTTATGCTTATGGGTGAGTCACTATATCATATGTGATTGTATTTATATTATAATTGGGATCAAAATGTCAAGAATAATAATTATACCCTAATTTTGAATGATGATGTTTGATTTCACCAAGGCATGATCATATGAGTTTCAAAGTACTCATAGTTTATTTTATTCAAATAGTTTGAACTATAATTCGTAATGTAAATGAATTTAGTTTTGTGATATTCCACATATTTAAATAGTTATGCTTAAAATAAGAATGTGGGGCTTTTATGCACTTAGGTCCTTGTGTTTTACCATATTTGGTAATTAGTTTTAAAGTGAATTCAATTATACCCCAAGTGTAGTTTCTTAACTTTTAAGCTGTTAATAACTTAGAGTTTGATTATTATCTATTTGATGGTTATAGGCTTCTCCCATCTCTAGGGTTTAATGATAAGCTTGTGTTGGTCTTGAGTTCAAGAATTTAGTTCAAGAATTACCATGAGGTTCATGGTAAGAACATGGGTTAGTTTTAAGACATGGAGAAGATAAGTGAAGAATGGGTTGTCCATTTATTGTTACTTGATTTTCCAATTTAATAGATGTTCTTATGTTATGGCAAGGAATACGATGTTATGATCTTTTATAAGATCAAGCAATTGATCATTGTTTAGAGTGTTGTTGTGTTAGTTCCATTTGATCTAACCCCTTAGATCAAATCATCTCTACCCAAAACGGGTTTAAACAAAGACCACACTGAGGTTTATAGCACTTGACTTGATGAGCTACTTCAATTCCACCAAGGTCAAGTGAAACTTCAGTTACTGTGACAGTTTTACTTTAAAGCGCGAAAATTCCCCATATTTTCTATGCATGAATGCAATGCACACACCTGTTTCCTCTCTCTTTGTAACCCCATTA